>NC_133325.1:359997561-360235061 GCF_042186555.1 Aquarana catesbeiana | reverse complement strand
AGACTACCTGTAATGTTAATTAGGCAGTGGGTGCTGCACAGGCACTCACCTCAGCACTTTGTGCAAGGCATGTAGTCAGCCACAGGGTAATATATAGGTTTGGGTTTATGCTTCATGCCTATAAAAACACAAACCCTCAAGACCACTTCAGGGCAACGAACAACCAATACGAACCTGTAATCCAGGACTGTGCCTTGCAATTACAGAAATTACCATCTGCTTTTTTTGTGGATGCCCTAAAGCAAGGGTGGAAAAAAAATTCTCCTAAGGGCCACATGAGAAACTGGGACAGTTGTGGAGGGCTGCACTTAATTCTGCTCAATATTAATTTTGGCCTTGTGAAGATATGCAAGTACAGTAAAACCTTGGATTGCGAGCATAATTCGTTCCAGAAACATGCTTGTAATCAAAGCACTTGTATATCAAAGCAAATTTCCCCGTAAGAAATAACTCGAATGTTTCGTTCCACAACCATTTTATAAATCCTTCAGTTTATAGTCCATATAACCATAATACGTCCATCCACAAATGGAAGCCTCCACAAGGAGATTATATCCAGCAGGAGCAACAAAGTATAAAAGAGAATAGAGGCGCCTCTAAGTATAGCAATATGCGTGGTTAAATTTAATGAAGGTACAACATTTAGCAACTCACATGGTTGACGATTAAAAAAGGCACATCTAAGTATGCAGGCATTCGGGGTAAAAGCTGTCCACATAGACTATCCTTCGCACTGCCGTCTCTCACTGCTGTCAGTCTGCAATGGTGACCGGGAAGACTAGCCCTGCTGGCTCTCTTCTTCCAGTTATTGCAGCTCTCCACATGGACATCTCTGTCAGCGTTTCTCTTTGAGCCTGTCAGCTTCCTTAGTGAGGAAGCCAACAGGCTCAGAGAGGCTTACTAAAAGGGGAGATATCCTGGGCTTGATAGGGACAGCCAAAGGGCTGCATGTGGCCCTAAAGCCACAACTTACCCAGGTCTGCCCTAGAGCAAGTAATGTCACAAACTTCCAGAATGACCTTAATCTCCATTTACATGCAGAATTTTATAGCTTAAAGGCTGGACTCCGGGGGACTCCTTTTAGGGAGGCACTTTACAAATGTATATAAAAAAAAAATACTGGGAGGAAAGGTTCTACTTTTACAGTGAAAAACCCCAATCCCCACCCTACCTCTTCAAAGCACAGAGAACCTAATAACTCTACCCAGGCTTCAACTACAAAGCTTAAGTTCAGACCTGACTTTAAAACACAACACTTGGGCCACAAAGCTCACCAAGTCTCCCACAAAGCCCTCTTTCCAATGAAGGTGCACCCTCACTCCTAAAAGTGTGGGGGGGGGGGGGGGTCTGCCTCTCTCTGAGATGACAGATATCCTAGACCTGTGGGTTTAATCAGTTGTTTCAAGGAGGTACAAAGTAGAGTTTACAACTCTACCCTCCTCACCGCTGCAAGGACACCCAATCAGGGTGCAGTTAGACAATATTAAGGTCATGACCTACATCAATAGTCAAGGGGGCACCAGATATCATGCAGCCTTGAAAGTAACAGATAATCTTATGGTCGGATACTCACTGTCCAGCAATCAGGAAAGCGCATTAACTCAGCCGCCACTGTCTTGATCAAGGCAGCTTGATCTTCAACTTGATCCTAGATGTGGACAGCCTGGCCTCCAGATTTAGCAACAAAGTACCTCTGTTTTTGGCCAGAACCAAGGATTCATAAAGCTAGCATCAGATGCCTTGCATGGTCTAAGTTCAGGCTAATCTATGCCTTCCCCTCAGTGAGAATGCTACCTCAACTGCTCCACAAGGAAAGAAGACTGGTTCTCATTGCTCCAAAACAGGCCTAGAACAACCTGGTACATGACACACTAAAGATTACTAGAAGATAAGCCCAGGACTCCAAACATGCCAGGTTTGCAGTCTCAGGATCCCCTGACCCATTCTGCTTTTTTAAAGTCCCTGGCTTGAATGGCATGGCTGCTGAAGAATAGGTCTAAAAGAGAGAGAGGATCACCAGAGTCAATCATTCCTATCTTGCTAAAGACAACAAAAGCCACTTCAGAAAGATCTAGCATACCTGAAAAACCTTCTTGGCCTGGAGTGAGCACAGCAAATCAATCACAGAGATTACAGTGTGTCTCGCATTTTGGGCCTTCTTACAATCGGGTCTTGACCAGAACTTTGCTTAAAGCACTCTGACAGGACAGGTTTCAGCCTTGTACATTTTCTTTCAAACGCCTCTAAATTTCCCTCTCCCTTGTCAAAACATCTATTAGGTGTATCTCACATTAAGCACTTGAGCATAGAGCCATTTGCCTAGTTGTTGCACACCCATCTAAATTCATTACTTGGGGAACTCCCAGGGTCTATGAATACTCAGCTCAGATTTACCTCTAAATTCCATATTTTGAAGTACAGTCCAGAACACCCTCCTCCCTTCTATTCCTTGGTTACTCCACATTAATTGTTACAAAATAAAGGACTCATGGATTAGTGTAGGGTTATAGGGAAGGTGCTCACTAGGGCGTATTCTGAAAAGCTTGCCAGTGTCCAATCACCTGAAGGTATGAGCTTATAACCCAGAGTCTATGAATACTCAGCCTGGGTCCTGTACTCCATTTGGAATTTACAGGGTAGTCAAAATGTGTCTTTTTGTGGCTAGTGTAATTGCCTGTACTTTGCTTTTTAAATGAAAGGCAATAATAAAAATAAAAGAATCTAATCAATTAGTACAATAACTTATGCAAGCATTGCTACATACTGTGTGTGCTGCTGGACAGCCTGTGCAAGTGCTGGATTGCTTTCCATGGAAGTAGTGACAAGCGATGTCAGCAGAGAAAGATACCATATAGCTGAAGCATCAGATATGGATACTACAGACTTTTTCATCTTCTGGTAGCCAACAGCGCGGAGGCCATGTATCCTTGTATCACAGCCATCGCTCAAACAGCGCTTGATGTTGATCTGGACATCTTTAGAGAATCAAAAAAAAAAAAAGTTATACTTTGTTATTCAGTCACATATATCCTTTATCACACTACAAGTTTTAAAACTCAAGTGGAAAAGGAAACAATTTAAATTACTTACAAAGTACACTAAAATTCAAGATATTAGAACATTAATGCATTAAATGTCAATGGGGTTAAGAAAGTTAACGAAACCTGTACATCAGTAGTTCTGAACTATTAGGCAATGGCCAACGATAATAGGATTTTTTCATCATACTAAACTGTAAAATACTTTTCTTTGAATACATCATGGAACACCGAGTTAGGTTAATATTCTTTACCTGCTGGGTTATACTTAATCTGCAGGTGAATGGACACTGGCAGACCAAAGGTCTTTAGACAGGAAGTGATCCCCTATATAACCACTCCCATACAGGAAGTACTTCAGTTTTGTAGTAAGCACTGAATCCTCAAAAGAGGGGGAGGGATCTCTGTGTTCCATGATGTACTCAAAGAAAAGGATTTTACAGGTAAGTATGATGAAAAAAATCCTATTTTCTTTTTCATACATCATAGGACACAGAGTTAGGCTAATATTCATTACCTGCTGGGACGTCCCAGAGCAATAGCCTTGAGGGGAGGGAGACACCCTGCCAAACAATAGCCATCAGATCTTATACGGCAACCTGAGTCCTCGGCTGCTCGAACATCCACTTGATAAAATTCTGTGAACGTATGCACTGAAGACCAGGTAGCAGTCTTACAAATCTGAGCCACAGATACCGAAAAAGCCCAGGTGGTTGCTACACCCCAGGGAGAATGAGCTTTCACCCTAAAGGGAGGAGCTTTACATTTCAGACCGTAGGCCTGAATGACCAATTGACAGATCCAATTGGCAATGGAAGCTTTGGAAGCTGCCTGCCCCTTCTTGGGTCCTTTTGGTAAAACAAAAAAAAAAAAAGAGTCTTATCCTCGGATCTCTGCAGATCTAGACAAATAAACCTTGACTGCCCGGACAATGTCCAAAGAATGCAGTCGTCTCTCTTCCGCCGAACGAGGCTGAGAGAAAAAAAGAAGGCAAAACAATGTCCCGATTTAAATGAAAAGCTGACACCACCTTTGGCAAAAAGGATAGAACAGATCATAACACGACCCTGTCGTGGTTAAGGATGCAGTATGGTTCCCTGCACAAAAGGGCCGCCAACTCCGACACCCTTCTAGCCAAGGTGATGGCCATCAGGAAGGCTAGCTTGCATGACAGCAAGTCTAATGGAATTTCCTTGATAGGTACAAATGGTTGTTTCTGTAACACAGACAACACCAAGTTCAAGTCCCCCCCCATTAGCTAATGGGGAGGAAGCAAACGAGTTGCCCCCTGCATAAAGGTTCGGACCAGTGAATGGGAGGCTAAAGGCCTTTGGAAGAATACCAATAGGGCCGAAACTTGACCTCTGATTGTACTCAAAGCCAATCTGCTTTCCGCAGCTGACTGTAGAAACGAGAGAATTCTCCCAATCACGTATTTCCGAGGATGCCATTTTCTGGCTTCACACCAAGCACTAGATGTCTTCCAGACCTTATGATAGATATTCCTAGTGACAGCTTTTCTAGCATTCACTAGGGTAGACACCACTGGTCCTGAGATGCCACGGTCCTTTAACATCCTGGCTTCAATATCCATGCAGTCAAATTTAGAGAATGTACATTGAGGTGGAATATAGGACCTTGAGACAGTAAATTGGGGCGACGTGGAAGCGTCCATGGCCCGTCTATTGTCAGTCTCACAATCATCTAAGCTTTTCAAACACCGCACTGTGGATGTTACTAGAGCCTGTAATGAGTGATCTCTGAGCAGGAGGTCGTCCAGATACCCGAGCACCAGGACCCCTTGGGCCCTTAAAAGACCCAGTACGGGTGCTAGGACCTTTGTGAACACCCGGGGAGCTGTAGCAAGCCCAAAGAGTAGAGCCACAAACTGAAAATGACGTTCCTCTACTGCAAATCGTAGGAACCTCTGAGGAGGCTGAAAGATAGGTACGTGTTAAATATGCGTCTTTAATATCAATGGAGGTTAGAAAGTTTCGCATCTGGAATGAGGCTACTACTGAGCGGACAGACTCCATCTGAAAGGACTGTATCAGTAGATACTCGTTCAGGGATCTTCTGTCCAAAATGGGCCATGTGTCCCCATTTGGTTTTTGAACCGTAAACAGGTTTGAGTAAAACCCAGCGCCCCTTTTGGATACAGGAACCTCTACAATCACTCCTTGATACACTAAATGATGTAGTGCCTGAAGCAATAAGTCTCTTTTTGGAGGATCCGAGGGAACGATGGATCTTAGAAACCTCTGAGGGGGAACCCCCCGCAACTCCAGCTTGTAAGCACAGGATATAGTCGAGGTGACCCACTCGTCCTGAATTATTGTTCTCCAAATGTCTGCAAAGTGCAGCAGCCTTCCCCCCACCCGACGGAGTGGGGGCATCACCTCAAAAGGAGTGCTTGGTGCTGGGTTTAGAAGAGTTTTGGACCCAGGGCTTTTTCTGGCCCTGGCCTTGCGGCTTGCCCCTGGTCCTAGCGCCCTGTTGGCGGCGGAACTGCCTTGGCGCTGAGACATTTGAGGAAGCAGTCCCTGAGGTTTTAAACGAGGGATACCTGGTGCTTTTCTTCACAGGAAGTAGAAAACGCTTCCCTCCGGAAACGTTTTGGATATATTTGTCCAAATGATCACCAAATAAACGTTCTCCATGAAAGAGGAAACCTGCCAATAACTTTTTACAAGGAAGCTCGGCTGACCAGTTCTTAAGCCACAAAAGTCTGCGCATATGTACAGACAAGAGAGCCAAAACAAGAAACCTGCTGTATTGAATCCTTTAAAGGCGTCAACAGCAAAACACAGTGCTCAAGGAATATCGGTCTTATTTTCAGCCAGATCATCCTCCCAGTTAGGCCCATCAGGCCGTCTGATCTGATGCGCTTCTTGCTACCCTGCAGGATGGAGGCAATCATGGCAGCAATCCTGTGCTCTAACCCAGTTAGGGCCAAGGACAGTTCATTCTTGGTGATAAAGGGTGCAGCTGCAGCTTTGACTGTAGGCACAATGGCTCAGATTGCCCGGTTGTGGATGGCACGGTGGTTTGAGCTCTCTAAACTCCAGGTCTCTAGTCCCACAAATGGTTCTTAAATGAATCAAGGGATTGACCGATCGGATCCATTTGAGACAAGCTCTATATGCTTAGATAAATGGTATCCAATCCTTGCAAAGACTCAAGACCCTGTAAGGTTTTGCCTGTAATGCGGCTTCCGGGCGCTGGACCCTGCTAAGTGGAATCCTGGACACCACAGCGCTAAGGCATTCCTACAGGGTGCTGTACAGGTCCAAGGGAGTGGACCCTAAACATGAAAGGGGTACCCAGTCCTTAAAAGGTCCTCAAGTGACAGGAACCTGCTGTGATGGGTGAAGATTGGGCTCTTATGGGGCGTACACATGGTCGGACTTTTCGGCTACAGAAGTCTGACGGACGCCGACGGACCAATCCGATCGTGTGTGGGCTTCCCCGGACTTTCAGTGCACTTTTCCAGTCGCAAATCTGACGGACTTTAGATTTGGAACATGCTTCAAATCTTTACGTCGTAACTCCGCCGGACCCAGAAATCCACTCGTCTGTATGCTAGTCCGACGGACAAAAACCCATGCTAGGGCAGCTATTGGCTACTGGCTATCAACTTCCTTATTTTAGTCCAGTGTACGTCATCACGTACGAATCCGTCGGACTTTTGTGTGATCATATCTAGGCAAGTCCGTTTGTTAGAAAGTCTGCCAAAAGTCCTTCGAAAGTTTGTCGGACGGGCTGTCGGACTTTTGTAGCCGAAAAGTCCGACCATGTGTACGCCCCATTCGTTTCTAAGCTGCTCTGCGCCTAGATGGGTAAGTGAAACCCCTTTCTTTTCTTTTTGTGGGGTGTCCCAGCGATTGTAACAATCAGTCAAGCTAGCTAGAGGCTGGACACCTGTGAGCGGTGACCATACGGGGGAGTTTGGGCTAGCTGTGGGTGTTTGCAAAGTGTACCTTTGCTTGTGTCTGGCTGTTTTTTACCTGTAGGATGGCGCACGATGGTGCGGCATGTCACCATGGCGCACATGCGTTCGCAAGAGCGCCGCTGGGCTTAGCAGTTTGTTTGGCGGCCATGGTGCACGCGGCTTCGCCGCACATGAGCCGTAGCCTTTTATCTGGGCGTATGAAGATTTGCATCATATACGAATACAGTCATGCCCGCTTGCCGGTGTTCTGCCGAGAAAGTTCCGCTCGGCGGATTAGTTCCCCCCTCTACTGCGCATGCAGTAGAACCTATCTGCCGAAGGAACTTATTCGGCAAGACACCGGGACTGCACACACAGAACGTTTTGGTGCACAGCCAGCTTATTTAAGCTGTGTATACCAAGCATGCGGTGCTTCCAGAAGGCAGCTGTGGGACATACAGCAGGATCTGAACCAGGCACTTGCAGCGGTTCATTTCTCCTTACCCGGGTCACGTGAGTCACTAGGTGTTGCTTGGCAGGCTAAAGGGGCTTAGCAGGATTGTTGCACAGGGGCTTGGTGAGCCCTATTAAAGGGTCTCCCTTCTGAGGTGTTTTGATACTACACCCAGGTACTCTTTTTGTGGCCAGTAAATGTCTTCAAAAAAGAGGAGCGGGACTAACACTACAGGGAAGGGCACACCTATGCCGTCAGTAGTCCCCGATGAACCTAGTTGTATCCCTAGTGTTGTATCCCCTGAAGGACCAAAATCGAAAATAAAGGGGACTCTCATTAAGAACATTGATCTCACCCTACTTCCCTTTTCTACCCTACAAAGGAAATTCATCTTTTCTCATGTCTTTGTAATGACTTGTTTTAGTCATAAAATGTAAGTAGCTCAGGTTTATACATGTTGAAAACCATTAGCATCATATATGTCTATGAAGGTTCTCTCTTACCCAGGTCATGCTGCAGTTCCTAACAGCTCATAAAAAAATAGTTGGACTTGATCTGTAATGTTGAAAACGTTTCACCACTCATCCAAGTAGCTTTGTTAGCTCAAATGAGGGTCAGGAACAAACTCCAGCATTTATAGCTACATGGGTAATCTGTAACCCTAATTCAAATACCCTGGAACGTATTAAGGCAGATGTAGATCAATCAAAAACATGATGGGATTTGTTAAAATTTGTGAAACCAGCTAATTAACATTATACATGAGTAATATAAAAATATACATTTTTATAACAAGATGTGATTAAAAACATGTAACCATACTGCACCTCCTGAAAAGACCCCCACATAGTTGTGACCTAACTCCATGCAATATGAACATACAGCTATTCAGGCTTGACTTTAAACAACGTCTCAACAAATGAGCAAAATCGGAAAGATGTATATAAACAAACGCATTGGAATTCCACATTTATAGTTCCGATACATGTTTCATGGCACAAGGCCACTTCCTCAGGTGGTGTGGGGGTCACAAAGTCTATCTAAAAGAAATAAAAAAAATTACAAGAAGCTACGATGGCTGGTTAGTTCGATAAGTTTTGATACGTTAGCTCAGTGATGGTATTTGTGATGCATAGCTTCTATGTGTTTATAATACACTATCTTTTTCATACGGTCATTAATACCTGTTATTGTATTTTTCATTTATTTCTTTTTTTTATAGATATGGCGACCTCCATACCTCCTGAGAAAGCGACTTTGTGCCGTGAAACATGTAGAGGAACTACAAAATGTGGAATTGTCTCCAATGCGTTTGTTTATATGCATCTTTCTGATAACGCTCATTTGTTGAAACACTGTCTAATGTTAAAGTTGGTTTGAATAGCATGGTTCATATTGCATGGGCACAAGTCGTGTAACTTATTTGACTGGCAGGGCTTTGTTTTCGGCGACAGAGATGGCCAACCGTTGATCTCTAAATGGGGTCGCTGATGAAAGGGGACTCATAATATGGGGGGGTGTCTCTAAGAGGGGTGCTAATATGAAGGGGATCTGATCTAATTGGGGGGGGGGGGGGTCTCTGAGGGGAGTGATAATATAAAGGGATTCTGATCTAATTGGGGGGGGGGCTACTATAAAGAAGGGACCCTGATCGAATTGGGGAGGGGGGTGGTCTCTAAGGGGGTGCTAATATAAAGTAACTGATCTAATTGGGGGGGGGGGGGGGTGTCATCATGCTATTCTTGTCTTGACACGGTTACAGCCCACTTCAGAGTTTTCTCCATTTCTGCTCCTCTTGTACATTCTGCATAATATAAAATAAATTAATTCAACAGAGCAGAAACAGAGCAAACTCTAGTTGTGGGCTGTAACAGAGTCAATACAACAATGGTATGTCGTCAGTGAGTGAGTTTGTGTGGGGAGATTTTTACACTGGGGTGCACAAGAGATGTAGGAAGCAAGAGAATGTCCACCAGACAAACTGTAATTTAAGGAAATGAATCCTTTTGGGTGAACTAATCATTTAACCGAAAGATATCTAAAAATAGGCCAGTGGATACCTAAAACAAATAAACTTAGCTAAAAGCTGACAACTTACAGCAGTGTTTTCCTCTAGAAAAGATGGAACGTATGTTATGCAATGTAATTCTAATATTGTTTCATAATGCCATGTACTTAAAAAAAAAAATAGCTCTCTTAGGATAGGAGATGCCACCATGAAAATTTTATCAGTACATTCCAATTACGGTCAACAAGAGAATTTTTATGTGGTATTCTAAAGCTGCATACAAGCTATAGGAATTTCAGGCAGCCCCAAGGAACTGCCCAATATCTTTAAAGTGCACGCAGGCTGAACAAAAATAATCTGTGTGTGTGCGCATGTCCAGCAAAAGATAGGTGAATTCATTATTCAAAAAAAATAGGAGAAAAGGAGAACATTACCATTAAATAAAAAAGGGGACAGATATATATACAAATATACAAATGAAAGACTGACAGAGTGTATGTAAGATTTATATTTGAACAATGCGCTTCAGTTACTGGATTGACTCACACATCTGACTTATGTTAGCGTTTTCCAGCAATGTCACATAGCCTGAAATATGGCTGGGAATGTGGACCTCGCGAACCTCCTGTAGGTTGCTTGGATTTCGCCCCACCGCCACTGCAACTTGCTGAGGCATGTAGCTCTGGTCTGCAGAACACACAGCAATGGATAGGTGTCTCAATACAATATCAGGCTTCATTCTTAACCTAAAGGGGAAGAGAAATAAGCTGCATTAAGAATATGTGCAAGCAGCACACATATTATATGGTTTGGCTGGAAACAGAGACATATGTCCAACAAGTTTAAAAAAAAAAAAAAAAAACTCTTTATAAAAAGAAATGTAGAGGCTTCCATAGTTGACCTCCTTTAGAAAGGTTTGTTTTTCTGACTATCTCTGAATTTAAAGTCCCTGAACAATCATGCAGCAAATGGAGTCAAATCTCCTGATTCAGAGTGTTTTTCTGGGTCAGTGAATGCAGTTAATCTCAATAACTACCAACAAACAGCAGAAGTCACCAATAGCAGCTTTTGCATTTCTCCTAACACAGGCTTCTTTTACCATAGTGCAAGTTTTTTTTAATTAAAATATATCTAGTGATGTGTGGACTGCCTTTGCCAAAACCTCCTTCTAAAAAGGCTAGCTGCTTGTCTGACATGCTAATTCACTGGCCTCAACACTTACAGTGCATCCGGAAAGCATTCACAGCGCTTTACTTTTTCTACATTTTGTTATGTTACATCCTTATTCTAAAATGGATTTAACTCATTAATTTTCCTCAAAATTCTAAAAACAATACCCCATTATGACGACGTAGAAGAAGTTTGTTTGAAATCTTTGCAAATTTATTAAAAATAAAAAATAAAAATCACATGTGCATAATTATCCACAGTCTTTGCTCAATACTTTGTTTAAGCACCTTTGGCACTAATTACAGCCTCAAGTCTTTTTGAGATGATGCTACAAGCTTGGCACACCTATTTTTCAGCAGTTTTTCCCATTCTTTTTTGCACAACCTTTCAAGCTCCATCGGACTGGGTGAGGAGCGTCAGTGCACAGACATTTTCAGATCTCTCCAGAAATGTTCAATTGGGTTCAAGTCTGAGCTCTGGCTGGGCCACACAAGGACATTCACAGAGTTGTCCCATAGCCACTCCTTTGTTATCTTGGCTGTGTGCTTATGGTCGTTGTCCTATTGGAAAATGAACCTTTGCCCCAGTCTGAGGTCCAGAGCGCTCTGGGGCAGGTTTTCATCAAGGAGGTCTATGTACATTGTTGCATTTATCTTTCCCTCGATCCTGACTAGTCTTCTAGTTCCTGTTACTGACAAACATCCCCACAGTACGATTCTGCCACCACCATGCTTCACTGTAGGGATGGTATTGGCCAGGTGATGAGCGGTGCCCGATTTCCTCCAGACATGATGCTTGATATTCAGGCCAGAGTTCAGTCTTTAGTTCCTCAGACCAGAGAATTTCCCATGGTCAGAGTCCACAATCATAGAACTCCGGCACATATGGAACACACATACAGGGAGTACTCCCCTGTTCTAGGATTGTGGATCTCTGCATACTGTATTGCTACAATTTTGTATTTGTATTATGCATCCTGTATCCTGTGTATGTTTACCCTATGTACTATAGACCTATCCAGATCTATACCCTAATAAATACCTAAATTCAATGCAACAAACTTATACTACTTATACTCCTTTTTACTCATGAGTAGGTTTCCCCTTTAAAGTCCCACAAGAGGATCAATTTTCCATTTACATATGTGTATACATGCACATAGAACTGTATAGTGAGAAACAATAACACATAACACATTTGGTGGGGTTATTAAAGTTCATTCTCCCAAAGTCGTGAATCTGTCTTATCAGGACAAGGAGGGTTTGATTTAACACAGCTGGGTGCCATACTGTCTCTACACAGGTAAATGACTAATGAACATATAGGAATTCTGGGAATGAATAAGTTTGTCTGGTTGTAGAACAGGTGTCAGATTTATAATTAGTTACATTGACGTAGATCTTAGCAACCAATCATATCTAAGCGAGATGGCCAAGATATGGCTTGTATAAATGCAAGTTCTGCAATTGTTAGACAGATAAGAGCTCATAAAGGCTGAACTTTATGTATGCTTCCCTATTGAACGGGTCATAGAGGTCAGAACCAGTGGGCAATTATCTGTTCAGATAGGCGTCTATCAGGCTGACTGTTTGTCTATGCAGACCTATTGCATGGGTGAAAGGCAGTCAGAACCAATAGGCAAATATTTGTCCTTTTGTTGTAACTTGTCTCCTGGTACGAGTCAAATAAAGAAAACTTCTTAACTTGATCCAGAGTGTGGTCTCAGGTGAATTTCACTCACAGTCTGCCACTACCATACAGGCTTGATTGGTGGAGTGCTGCAGAGAATGTTCTTCTGGAAGGTTCTCCTCTCTCCACAGAGAAACGCTGGAGCTCCGTCAGAGCGACCATTGGGTTCTTGGTCACCTCCCAGACTACGGCCCGTCTGCCCTGCTCGCTCAGCGTGGGTGGGCGGCTGCTCTAGGAAGAGTCCTGGTGGTTCCAAACTTCTTCCATTTACAGATGGAGGCCACTGTGCCTTCAATGCTGCAGAAATGTTTCTATACCCTTCCCCAGATCTGTGCCTCGATACAATCCTGTCTCAGAGGTCTGCAGACAATTCCTTGGACTTCATGGCTTGGTTTGTGCTGACATGCACTGTTAACTGTGGGATCTTATACAGATGTGTGCCTTTCCAAAACACGTCCAATCAACTGAATTTACCACAGGTGGACTCCACAGTGGTGCCCAATCAATAGGTCCCAGCAGAGATGGATTTAGTGTCAACTGTGAATCACACATACCTGCCCAATGAACCACCAGGGGGCCGCACAATTTGTGTGGCCCCCTGGTGGTTCATTGGGCAGGTATGTGTGATTCACAGTTGACTCTAATTCCATCTCTGCTGGGACCTATTGATTGGGCACAACTGTGTAGCTTCCATGTACTTCTGTTGGTGGTTCACATGACGTTGCTCCCAGTTATTTGTATATTCTGTACATTTGATTATTAATTCTAATTTTCTTTTGTAGAATTACAACCCACTATATCCACTGAAGAAGCCAATGTATTGGCGAACCTAGTAGGGATTCATTCAATTCCTCCACTGGTTGTAATATATCGGTATATGCTCCTATATGTACTTGTACTGTAAATGAAATGCGTTTACTTGGTTTTAAAATAATTTATGTAATAAAATCAACTTAATTTTAATAACTTGTTTTTTGCAAAAAATCTTTGGGCACCGCAATAATCCTACCATTCCATCCATTTTTGGATTTTTAAAACAGCTTACCTGTAAAATCCTTTTCTTGGAGTACATCACGGGACACAGAGCACCATAATGACTGTGGGTTATACGCTTACCTCTAGGTGATTGGACACTGGCAACCAATAGTAAGACGGTTCCTCCCATATAACCCCTCCTATACCGGAAGTACCTCAGTTTTGTAGCAAGCAATGACGATCCCAGAAAGAGGGGAGGGACCTCTGTGTCCCGTGATGTACTCCAAGAAAAGGATTTTACAGGTAAGCCGTTTTAAAAATCCGTTTTTCTTTATCGTACATCACGGGACACACAGCACCATAATAATGACTATGTGGGATGTCCTAAAGCAATGCACCTGAGGGGAGGGGGGGGGGGTGGGGGGGGGACGGGACACATTATCCCTAAGCTCAATGGGCCTGAGACTATAAAGCTGCCTGCAACACGTTGTGGCCAAAAACAGCCTCTTTTTGAGATCTCACATCCACCTGGTAAAACCTAGTGAATGTATGAACTGAAGACCAAGCGGCCGCTTTGCAAACCTGAGCCATAGACACCTATTGGCGTACTGCCCATGATGCACTAATCCCTCTAGTGGAGTGTGCTTTTAAATCCCGGGGTGGAACCCTGCGCTTTAATCCATACGCCTGTATAATAGTCTGACGAATCCATCTGGATATAGTTGAACTTGTTGCCGGCTGTCCTTTTTTAGGACCCTCAGGCAAGGCAAAAAAACAGTCAGTCTTCCGAAAGGGAGCTGACATTTCCAAGTAAACTTTTATCGCCCTCACCACATCCAGTGAGTGAAGCGACCTTTACTCCCTGGTCTTAGGGTTTGGAAAAAAGGACAGTAAAATGATATCCTGATTCAAATGAAATTTGGAAACTACCTTCGGTAGAAATTCCGGACGAGGGCGCCATGACCACTCTGTCCTGATGAAGAATCATAAAAGGTTCTTTGCAAGAAAGGGCGGCCAATTCTGACACCTTTCTAGCTGATGTTATAGCCACCAAAAAGACTAATTTTCTGGTCAATAGGACAAAAGGAATATGCTTAATAGGTTCAAACGGTTGACTCTGTAAGGCTGACAGTACCAAATTTAGGTCCCAGGGACACAAAGGTGGTTTAACCGGCGGTCTCAGGTGTGTTACTTCCTTGACAAAGGTTCGCACCAAAGAATGGGATGCAATCGGTCTTTGGAAAAAAAACGATAAGGCCGAAATCTGTCCTTTAATTGTCCCTAAAGCGAGCTGCAAGTCTACTCCTGCTTGCAGAAAGGCGAGAACCCATCCAATCATATACCTACGAGGGTTCCATTTTCTTTTCTCACACCAAGAAATGTATGACTTCCAGACTCTATAATAGATGGCTCTAGAAACTGACTTTCTAGCGTTTATCAAAGTAGACAAGACTGAACCCATAATACCACGGTCTTTCAATATTCTGGTCTCAATAGCCAGGCCATCAAATTCAGCAACTGTAAAGATGGATGGAATATGGGCCCTTGAGACAACAGGTATGGACGGCAAGGAAGGACCAATGGGTCCCCTACTGCCAACTTCACAATCTCCGAGTACCATGATCTCCTGGGCCACTAGGATCACCGGCTTTCGTTCCTCCTGTATTCTGCGTAGTAAGTGCGGCAGAATTTGGATCGGAGGGAAAGCATATATCAGAGAATACTGATCCCAAGGAACTACTAATGCGTCTATCCCGACAGCAAGCGGATCCTTGGTCCTGGATACAAACCTGTCCAGCTTGGCACTGAATCTGGATGCCAGCAGATCCACATCTGGGGTCCCTCAGTATTGGTAGATCTGTAGAAAAACCTCGGGATGCAGGGACCATTCTCCTGGTAACAATTTCTGGCGACTTAGGAAATCCACCTGCCAATTGTCCACCCCCGGAGTAAACACTACCGACAGAAACGGCACGTTTTTCTGCCCAAGTCAATATATGATCTACCTCTCTTTGGGCTGCCCGACTCCTGGTACCTCCCTCATGGTTGATATATGCCACTACCATGGAGTTGTCGGACTGGACTCTGACAGGAAGACCCGCAATCTGGATGTCCAGAATCGCAGAGCTAGACGAGCTGCCCGAATCTCTAATAGATTGATTGGCAGGGTCCTTTCTGTCTGGGACCATATTCCCTGAACAGACGCTTCCTCTAGGACTGCTCCCCAACCGAGAAGACTGGCGTCCGTGGTTACGACCTTCCTGGTTACCGGTGGGAAAGATTTCCCACTTTCCAAGTTGCTGGTTCTTAACCACAAAGAGAGGTTCCATAGAACCTGTGGAGATAGAACCATAGGCTGATCCAGGGTTCGAGCTGACTTGTCCCAGGCTTTTAGAATACTGTTCTGGAACACTCTGGAGTGGAACTGTGCATATGGCACTGCGCTGAAGGATGACACCATTTTGCCTAGTAACCTCATGCACAGCCGAATAGAAGTTGTTAGTTCTTTTTTCACCTATGGAGGCAACCTTTAAGGGAGGAAGAAACACCTTTTCTTGAGCGGTGTCCAAGACCAGACCCAGATACACCAAGGCTTGGGTCGGCAAAGAGCTGACTTGTCCATATTTAGCATCCAACCTAGGCGTTGTAAAACCCGTACTGTTCTTGACACGTTTTGAACCAGTATGGGGCGAGAGCATTCCCTTAGAAGATCGTCCAGATATCCTACTACGGAGACTTTCTGAGACCTTAGAGAAGCCAACACCAGGGCCAGAATCTTTGTGAAAACCCTGGGGGCCGAGGCCAGACCGAAAGGTAGTGCCACAAATTGGAAATGACTGCCCTCTACAGCGAAGAGTGAGAAACTTTGATGTGGACCAAAGATCGGCACATGAAGGTACACGTCCTTCATATCTATGGACGCTAAATAGTCTCCCTTTCTCAGGGATTTTATTATCGAACGAACCGACTCCATGCGGAAGGATCGGACGTCTACAAAGAAGTTGAGAGCCTTGAGGTCCAAAATGGGCCTTACTTCCCCATTTGGTTTCGACACGGTAAATAGGTTTGAGTAAAACCCCTTGAATCTTTCCTCGTGCGGAACCTTTACAATTACCCCCTGCATCAGCAGATGGTGTAAAGCTAGGAATAGGCATCTTCTTTTCTCTGGATCTGACGGAACCCTTGAGTACAGAAACCGATTCGGGGGGGATCTCCCGGAGCTCTATTATGTAACCGTATTTTACAGTGGAAATGACCCATCTGTCTTGAACCAGTTCTTCCTAGGCCTCCCCAAACAGCCGAAGCCTGCCCCTCACCCGTGAGAGCGGGGGCGCTCCTTAAAGGTAGACTTGGAGTTGGGCTTGGGTGTCTTTTGGGTCCAGGGTTTCTTCTGACCCTGGGGTCTTTTAAACCCAGATGGCTTAGGCCGTCGATACCTCTTAGGGGAAGAAGCACCAGGTCCTGGAGCCTTAGGAATTTTATAAGAGGGTTGCTTCCCTTGCTTTTTAATAGGGAGCAGGGCACTCTTTCCTCCAGAGATCTTTTAGATATACTTATCCAGATCCTCGCCAAACAAGCGCTCTCCATGGAATGGAAAAACTGCGAGTAGCCTTTTGCATAGCGTCTCAGCAGACCAGTTCTTTAGCCACAAGACTCTGCGCATATGAATCGACAGTAACGCAAAACGAGACATCTGTTGAATTGAGTCTTTTAATGCGTCTACTGCAAAACATAAGGCATGAGGAATCTCCGATAACTCCGCAGCAGATTCCTCCTGGCAAGGTATGTTCCTTACCAACCTTTTAAAGCGATCCTTTAGGGATTGGAAATCCCAATAGCTGCAACTGCTGGCTGAACTGCTGCACCAGCCACCGAAAAGGAGGCCTTTAATAAGGCATTATCCACTGGACAGGTTAAACTTTTATTTACAGAAGATATGGCAGTGTCCACCAAAGGTGTGCCCCATTTCTTCCTGAACCTCTCCTCCATATGATATAAGACAGAAAACCTTTTTGGAGGCAAGTATATCCTGTCAGGGTGCTCCCAGTCCGCGTAAACCACCTGCTCCAGTAACGGATGCAAAGGGAACGCTTGGGAAATTTGCTGAGGTCGCAAAGATCCCAAAGTAGAATAGGAGAGTGCAGACTCCTGAACTGGGGGTAACTTAAACCCAATTCGTACCATCTCAATTAGAGATTGGATAAACAATTTTTGGGAATGGGAGGCTGAAATTGGCTCTTCAGAGCCCGAGTCCTCGGCCGAGGATCCTTCAGCCTCTCCTTCCTCTTGGTCCTTCATGACCACCTCTTCCAAATCCTCTGCCCATTCTGGTTCCAGATCACCTGGACCCATCTGGCTATAAGAGTCCTGGTGCTCTAGTGACTCTCCACTTGGCCCAGGCTCAGGGGAGGGAGATCTATTACGTTTCCTCCCCCCCCTGTGTTAGAGAGGCAATCATGCCAGCTATTTTGCCCTCAAGGCCCGCTAAGGCAGATGCCAAATCCTCCTTTGTAACATAAGCCGAGGCAGGTATATTGGTAGTGGCCACTATGCCTGACAGATGCCGCAGGTCTTTCAGGAGAAACTGAGGCTGCATCAGCATGGGGTTGGTCTCCTGTTTTTAAAGGAGGTACTCTTACCCCTGTGCTTGCCTTGTTCCCTAAACCTCGTTTTCTGGAAGACATTGCTTACACACGAGAAAGAAAAGGAGTACTCCCCACAAACTATAACCAGCCTTTTAACCTGTCACCACTGTGTCCAAAACCACCAGACTCACGTGCCCAACTACCGCTCTGTGTTGTCCACGCGCACGCCAGGAGCTCCATGCCTATAAAGCATTAGCTTGAGAGTGAGCGTGCACATCAGCGACCGGCGGCACGCCCACCGCATGCTCAAGGTTACCAGCAGTTTCAAAGGGAAATACACACACACACACACATATATACCAGGCCCAATCTTCCCCCATCACGGCGGGTAGCGCCTCTAAGGACCTTCAGGGACCGGGTCCCCCATATATTGGGGTCCACACCTCTGGACCTGTAAAGCACCCTTTCTGGTTTACCTTGGGCAAGATTGACCAGGAATACCAACTTAACAAGGGACCAGCGCCTATATAGGACACATTACAAGCAATACCTCGTACTTGAACCGAGGTTCGGGTACCATCCACTTTAGCTTGTTAAGCCATCCGACTGGATCCGATTATAACGTCCTCAGTGGGACATTTTTTTTTTTTTTTTTAAAGAAATTTGAAGAGCTTCAAACAGCCATGACCATCATCTTCAAGACACTGGCAAAAAAACGGAGGTACTTTCGGTATAGGAGGGGTTATATGGGAGGAACCGTATTACTATTGGTTGCCAGTGTCCAATCACCTAAAGGTAAGCGTATAACCCACATAGTCATTATTATGGTGCTCTGTGTCCCGTGATGTACGATAAAGAAAATTACATTTCTACAAAGTGAATAGAATCTTAGAGAATTGCCATAGTGTCCCAACAATTGTTATCTATGTGCAGTAAGCCTGCGTTGATCTGCGAGGAGTAATGGAAGCTTTGGCGCTGCTATTCAGGCAGGAGCGGGGCACTTTAACCCCCCTAGAAGGGGTTAAAAGCGACTGTGTAGCGCCGCTGCCGAAGCGCCTGCCATTCATTTCAATGGGCAGGGGTGGTGGAGGAGCGGTGTATACACCGCTCAAAAGATGTTGCTTGCAGGACTTTTACTAAGTCCTGCAAGTGTTAAAGCACTCAGGCTTTTACACTGGGGCTGCAGAGGAGGCGTTTTTCAGGCGCTTTACAGGAGCTATTTTTAGCCCTTTAGCGCCTGAAAAATACCTCAGCGTGAAAGGGGTCCAAAGCAGCTCTGTACTGAGCATAAAGGTCAGCTGTCCGCATGCAAAAAAGAGCAACTTGTTATACTTGCAGACCACTAGCCGCCACATTGTTCCATCGTTGGAGCCCCCAAAATGCAAAAATAACACCTATTTTCTAAAATTCGATACTGGCTTAGGGTTAGGAACACCTGACACACACACAAATGGCAAGTATCCACTCAGGCAGAACGCATTGCATTATGGGAGGCTGGATAAAGTTACACACATGCCCCATACTCAGAGATACCAAGTTTTAGACAAAAAAAGTAGTGGATCGGAACAGCAGAAAGTGCTTGCTGTTCAGCTTACTGTTGCTTGGATTACTTTTTACATGATGCAGAGCTGTTTTATTATAAATATCTTGTGTTTTTACTAAAGGTTGAGGTATGCACTAAATGATTGCAGCTCAGTTTGCTAAAGCACTATGTATCATAAATTGCATTTTTTTTAAAATACGGATTTAATGCTAGCCATTCGATATACGAAAAATCATTCAAACCCATTTTCGAAAAACGAACATTCGGCCGTGAGAGCAAACGATAGTGCCATCATGTAATCACTGATAAATCGTTCAATGGACTTAAATGAATCAATTTTTTGTTTGTTTTTTCACATATACCTAGTGCAAACAGTTTGGACGAGAAACACATTAACCTTTCAATTTATCATTCGACAGAAAATTTCCAAACTTGTCCAACTAATTTGTGTCCATTAACTATCCGAAAAACGAACAAACTGTCTAAATGACCAAATTCCAGGACAATCTTTCAGTGTTGCTGATCTATTGCAGCCATTTCCTTTCTACATGCAAGCACTCCAGTGAAAGGTGCATGGCATTTCTCAGGGCAGAATTCCTCAAGAGGCCAGCTGACCATGCCTGTATAATAAAAACAGCCACTTACGGCCCCTTTCACACATGCCTTGGTTTCATCAGTTCAGTCAAATTTTTTCAAAGAACGAACAGATCTGTTTACATCAGTTCTTTACATCCACTTAACCGCTTGAGTCAGTTTTTGGTTTACATTAGAGCTGGCTAAAATGAGAATCACAATATTTTTTTTGCTTAGAATAAAGATCACGATTCTCTCGGCGTAACATTTTTCACATTATACAAAATTTAAAAATTGGGCTAAATTTACGGTTTAGGTTTTTTTAATTCAGGGAAATGTATTTTTTCCCCAAAAAATTGTGTTGGAAAGATCGCTGCGTGACATAAAATATTGCAACGATTGCCATTTTATTCTCTAGTGTGTCTGCTAAAAAAATGTATATAATGTTTGGGTGTTCTAAGTAGGGTTGTACCGATACTATTTTCCCAAAGTACTCGCCGATACCAATTCTATTCTTTAATGTCATGTGATAGTAGCACTGATGGGCACTGACTAATGGGCACGGATATGCCGCACTGACTAATGGGCACGGATATGCCGCACTGACTAATGGGCACGGATATGCCGCACTGACTAATGGGCACGGATATGCCGCACTGACTAATGGGCACGGATATGCCGCACTGATAGGTGCCACTAATGGGTAATGATAGGCGGAACTGATGGCCAGACAGTGGCACTAAAATGCAGCACTGATTGCATTGGCAATTGCTGGCATGACAAATGAATGACGAGAGACAATAACTTGAAGGATTCTGCAACTTGAGTATACAAGTGCTGCGACGCCCATCTTGGTACACCCTGCACTCAGCTGCAGAAAGCATACAGTCAGAAGGCAGCAGCAGACACCCCTTGTTATACCTACCCCATATAGTTAGTGACTGTCACTGTCAGTTTTTAAATGTAAAAGTCGGGTCTTTTTTTGCTATACTTCATTGCACCGAGAAGGAGCGGTCATTCAGGCCTATGAAGTATATAAAAAAAAATAATAAAAAAAACACGAGTGTTACATTTAAAAGCTGACACAATGACAGTCAGCGCCGGCAAGTGAGGAAGCCTGTCTGTACAGACTGCCCCCTCACACATAGTTCATGCTCTTTCTTCTTCACTATCTCTCCCCCCCAACTTCTACATGCTGAAACAAACAGTTCACGGCAGAAAATAAAGTGAAACCAGCAGAGATTACTGTAGCAGTGATGGATGAAAAAAGAAAAAAAAAAAAAAAAAGAGATGGTCAAGTAAGAGCATAAACTATGTGTGAGTCTCTTCTACAGATAACAAATTTATCATTATCATTTCTGACAAATTAAGCAGAAACCTGAGCTAGGATACAGTATGGCTGATCCAGAAAACAGTAATACTAAATAAGGATGTTGAAGAGGGACCTAGTGACTATCGGAGATGGTTGTACCACAGGGATGACCAACCAAAGTTACAAATCTCTTGCCATCCCTACATATATCTGGTGTTCCCCGCGGGACATACAGTGCTTTGAAAAAGTATTCATACCCCTTGAAAATTTTCCACATTTTGTCATGTTACAACCACAAATGGAAATGTATTTTATTGGGATTTTATGCGATAGACCAACAGAAAGTGGCACATAGTGGAAAAATAGAATGCTGGATAGCCGCACTCCAAAAAAGTTTACCTTTATTAAAAAATGAATATCAAAGCATCACAGGGCAATACAGACTAACTGCACAGCTGCTGACGCGTTTCACACCAGATATGGTGCTTAGTCATAGCTATGACTCTCCTAGTCATGTCCTGTGGCATCCGTGCTGTCTCCTGCAGCCTCGCCACGTGTAATGGCACCAGCCCCCCCCCCCCCCCCCCGCCGGAGCTCACCAAGGGAACGCCGCATCTCTGCCTCTCTCCATGCCTGGGCTCAGAAGGAGGATGGATCCAGGACACCCCCGCCCACTGTCAAGGAGGGTTGCCTGTGGCCATTAACCCGACCTCCTCCACCTACAAAAACTAAGTGTGCACTCACCCCCGCAGCTGCCCAGAGGCTTCCAAGGCTTTCTCCCTGCTGCAGCCTGAGACCCCTGCCCCAGCCCAGCCTTTGAGAGATGGAGCCTCCGGTGGTCCCTTCGGATGGAGGAAACACCAAGACCGACCAGGGACCTGAGGGACTACCTTAAAAGACTAATTGGCAATGTGTTTCCTGTTTGGAGGGAGGAACTCCATCTCTCAAGGACTGACCTGGAAGACGACTGAGGGGAAAATGATAAAGGGTTTTACATTTTTTTTTACAAACACCTAAAAAGTGTGGCATGCATTTGTATTAAGCCCTTTTATAGTGGAAACAATTGCCTTCAGAAGTGACCTGATTAGTAAATAGAATCCACCTGTGTGAAATTTAATCTCAGTATAAATACAGCTGTTCTGTGAAGCCCTATCAAGACATGGCCGTCCACCTAAACTGACAGGCTGGGCAAGGAAAGCATTAATCAGAGAAGCAGCCAAGAGGCCCAAGGTAACTCTGGAGGAGCTGCAGAGATTCACAGCTCAATTGGTAGAATCTGTCCACAGGATAACTATTAGTCGTGCACTCCACAAATCTGGCCTTTATGGAAAAGTGGCAAGAAAAAAGCCGAAGTCACGTTTGCAGTTTGCAAGAAGCCATGTGGGGGACACAGCAAACATGTGGAAGGTGGTGTTCTGGTCAGATGGGACCAAAATTGAACTTTTTGGCATAAAAGCAAAATACTATATGTGTCAGAAAACTAACACTGCACATCACCCTGAACACTCTATTCCCACCGAGAAACATGGTGGTGGCAGCATCATGTTGTGGGGATGGTTTCTTCAGTAGCGACAGGGAAGCTGGTTTGATGGGAAGATGGATGGGGCCAAATACAGGGCAATCTTAAAAGAAAACCTGTTATCAGTCTGCAAAAGACTTGAGACTGGGGCGGAAGTTCACCTCCCAACAGGACAATGACCCTAAACCTACAGCCAGAGCTAAAATGGAATGGTTTATTAGATCAAAGCATATTCAGGTGTTGGAATAGCCCAGTCAAAGTCCAGACATAAATCCAATTGAGAATCTGTGGCAAGACTTAAAAATTGCTGTTCACAGATGCTCTCCATCCAATCTCACAGAGCTTGAGCTATTTTGCAAAGAATGGGCAAAAATGTAACTTTAGATGTGCAAAGCTGGTAGAGACATACCCAAAAAGACTTGCAGCTGTAATTGCAGCGAAAAGGTGGTTCTACAAAAGTATTAACTCAGGGGCTGAATACAAATGCACACCACACTTTATAAATATTGATTTGTAAAAAATGTTGAAAACCATTTATCATTTCCTTCCACTTCACAATTCTGTGTGACTTTGCATTGGTCTGTCACATAAAATCCCAATAAAATACATTCAGGTTTTTGGTTGTAACATGACAACATGTGGAAAATTTCAAGGGGTGTGAATACTTTTTCAAGGCACTGTATATAGGTGCTGCACCTGGCTGTGGAAGTGAACTTTGGGCTCCTGTGGAATTACTAGTGACTGTTCGGTCCTATGGATCGGTTGTGAATTCTTGAGATTTTAAGTACACTTTAATTATTGTGGACTTACACCTTTGACAATCCTCATGTATACAAGATAGCTTTGCTCTGCCTATTCTCTTTTTAGGTTTGCTATGTAATGTTTGTGAACTGGTGCCCACAATTGAACTGCATATTCTAGATTAGGTCTTAATACTTTGTACAGGGGCAAAATGTCTCTCTGTCTGCAGTCCATACCTAAGCCTTTAACTGACACAAGTTGCTTACACGTTAAAATCCGTTATTTTTTGCTAGAAACTACTTTTGCTAAAAACGCCATTCCTGGCGTGCGTGCCATGAGCCCGGAAGTGACGTCAGCGATACCGGAAATAGCGTCAACGTTTCGCCCTCCCACAGGGCGTCATCAAAGGGGTCTTTGATGACGCCCTGTGGGAGGGCGAAACGTTGACGCCATTCCGGGATCACTGACGTCATTTCCGGTCTCGTGGAATGCACATCAGGAACGGCGTTTTTATACTAACAGCTCCATGCTTGATGCCTGTTTGATCTTACTTTTTGTAAGTATCCATCCCCTTGTTCAAATAAACTTTTTTTAATGGTACTTCACTATCAGTTCCATTCCTTTTTCACTTCTGGGTACTTGTTTGCCTGGCTGAGAAATCTCACCAAGGAACCCTGAATCTGATGATCTGACTTCTTACCTGCTATTTCAAGGCATCCATACCAAGCTTTAAGTGACCCACCAGACTGAAAAGCTGGGGATATATGAGAGGGTGTTGCGCACCTAAATTTTCTGAAGCACTTTTTTCCCTTCACTTTGGATTGGAGCATCTTTAGTCACTTGTTTTGGACTTTGTTTTGTTTTACTATTTATTTTTATTTTTCACTTGTGTATGCGAGCGCTATATTTATATCCATTTACCCTCCATGATAAATACAGCCCTAAGTCCCCATTCACACTGGTGCGACTTGCCATGCGATTTGACAGTTCCAAATCGCATAAGTCTCACCTTATTGTTGGTAAACAATCCGTTCAAATTTGTGCGACTTTGCGGTGCTGCACCGATTTGAAAAAAGGTTTCTGCACTATTTCTTGCAAGTTCAGGTGCGACTTGCATAAACATCTATGCATGAAGTCACACAGATGTCAGGCAAGTCGCACAGGAAATTGCACTGACCTGCTGCTTTAAAACTGTGCCACTTCAAGTGAAGTAGCTTGATTTCAAAGTCGCACTCAGTGTGAACCAGGGCTTAGTGTTCTCTAGTTCTAGGCTTAGAGGGTGCTTAGAACAGAAGTTAAAGGAATTTCTGCTTACACCGCCTTAAAACTGTTCCCCTCCCCCTCCTATGCTAACTAACCTGTGTAAGAAAGATGTATATACTTAACTATTTTCAGCCGCTCAGGTCTGGTCACATAATCTCCCCTGTGTCAGTCAGTGGAGACTGCAAACGAGAGGAGATCGCACTCCAAAAACTACTAATAAAGCCTGGAACGATGATGTCAATGGCCCATCTGTTGTCAGTGCTCCCTCCTCTCCAATGAAGCCGCGCTTGCTGACACAGGGATGCGAATCACATGACCAGACAGGAGCAGCCTTAAAATATACTAACTGAGCCGCCCCCACACTCCTTCCCCCAGCACTTTATAAAGATGGAAAAGGGATATAAAAAGAGATATCCAAAGCCTTGAATATGCCAGTCAGTACCGTTCAATCACCTATTAAGAAGTGGAGAAATCAGGGATCTCAATACCAAGCCAAGGTCAGGTAGACCAAGACAGATTGCAGCCACAACTGACAGAAGAAATGCTCGGGATACAAAAGAACCTACAGGACACCTCAGGAGAAATACAGGTTGCTCTGGAAAAAGATGGTGTGATTGTTTCAAGGATGATACTTACTTGGATGTAACCTGAAAAATTTTTTTTTATCATACTGTAGAGTATAAGATTTCCTATCATTTGAGCCCAGTCTTGCCACACAGAGTAAGGCCCCATTCACACTAGCGCGTTTTTTGATGCATTTTGCAGAAATGCACGGGAATTTTTTAACATGGGTTCCTATGGAACATGTTCACATCAATGCTTTTTTGTATCTCCGCGTTTTTGGAAAGGGTCGGGGACTTTTTCTCATGCAAAATGCAGCGTTTTGCATGTAATGGTTTTCAATGGACAAGCATCAAAAACGCAAGTGCACCTTTTTTGCAGCGTTTTTGATGCGTTTTTGGTGCGTTTTTGCCGTTTTTTTTTTTTTTTTTTTTATTTTTTTTTTTTTGTAATTTTTTTGTAAGACTGTAAAAAAAATGAAAAAAAAAAAAACGCAAAACGCAAATCGCGGCAAAAACGCGGCAAAAACGCCGCTAAAACGCGGCAAAAACGCGGCTCAAAAACGCGGCAAGCATGAAAAAAAAACCTCCAAAAACGCTCAAAAGCAACATGCATAGGTGTGAATCGAGCCTTAATCCATCTCTGAGCAATCCCCTTTTATTGTTCAGTGAGAAAAATCTTGACAAAGTGAGAAAAACTTTGTCAAATACTCCCCCTTGCTGTGAGTGACAGCCTAAGACACAGGCAGTATTTTTAAATTCCCTCCACTCCTTTCTTCAGCAGCTCTGCAAGGATTGGCTGTTCCACACCTCAGCATGATTTGGCATGCTGAAGTCATGTGGTTACTTTCCTGTATTTTCACTGGATGTTAGAGATCATAGCAGAAGTTCAATGTTAGAAATACACAGGGGAGTGTAGAGGTGGGCGGGGAGTCTACTGACATCAGGACTCCACCCACCGAGCTCTAGACAACAGACCCACCCACAGAATCTGCAGTTTTTCAGCTCTCATAACAGACAGAGGGGAGACATTAGACAGGTAAAGATACATGCGGGAGGCATGTATATCCTTATTGATAACCCCTATGGCAGTAGTTTAGAAAGGATGACATTGGGTTTACATCCACTTTAAACAAAAATGAGCTGCATGGTCGAGTTGTCAGAAAGAAGCCTTTACAACGCCAATGCCTCAAAAAAGACCGGTTACAATATGCCGACAACACCCTGACACACCTCATAGCTTCCAGCAAACTGTAATCTGGAGTGACAAGACCAAAATAGAGCTTTATGGTCACAACCATAAGCACTATGTTTGGAGAGGGGACAACAAGGCCTATAGCAACAAGAATATCATCCCCATTGTGAAGCATAGTGGAGGCTCACTAATGTTTTGGGGTGTGTATGCTCTAAAGGCACAGTGAATCTTGTGAAAATTAATGGCAAGATGAATGCAGCATGTTATCAGAAAATACTGGCAGACAATTTGCATTCTTCTCCAAGAAAGCTGAGCATGGGAAGCGCTTGGACTTTCCAGCGTGACAATGACCCTAAGCACAAACCCAAGATGACCCTCCAGTGGTTATAGCTGAAAAAGGTGAAGGTTGTAGAGTGGCCATCACAGTCTCCTGACCTTAATATCATTGAGCCACTCCAGGGAGATCTCAAACGTTCGGTTCATGCAAGACAACCAAAGACTCTGCATGGCACCATGGGAATGGGCAGCTATACCACCTGAAAGAATGTGGGGCCTCATAGAAACCTATTAAGAAAGACCCCATGCTGTCATTGATGCTAAAGGGGGAAATACACATTATTAAGCACTAAGGGCATACAGACTTTTGAATAGGGGTAATTTAATTTGTTCACTTGTGGTCATGTTTTGTTTACGATTGTGCCATTCTCTTATGACCTACAGTTGAATACAGTATGACTCCCATAAGAAATGCGTTTTGCCTGCTCACTCATGTTTTCTTTAAAAATGATACATACTGTATATTACTAATTACCCAGGGGTATGCATACTTTTGAGTACAACTGTATATTTAACCTTGCAGAAGGATGTTAATCAAAAAGGGCACAAGAGACACATGCACACTAATCTCAGCTTCCATCCAGTTATCCCAGAGGGGTTTTTTTTCTCCAATTCTGCATTGGAACATGTGGTGTACGCCCAAAATCATCTATGTCATTGAGGGTGGATGTATGCGATTGTTATACTGTAGAAGGAATTTGTACACAAATAATGTGTCTTTGTATGTATCTTAACTCTAATTTTGATTTTAATGATACCATAGAATCTTCTTCACCTTGTTCTCCTGGGGGGGCGTGTCTGGACGTGCACCGAGGAGGACGCGAGTTAACTGAGCTCCTCAACAACAAACAGAATCCGCTGCCATCCGGACACCAATTTACTTTTTGAGGCTCCATCACCCCTATACAGCTTTCCGGACCCCCCCTGCTATACTCCGGGAGGGGTCTTTCCGGGCTCCAGCTACAAACCCTGATCCGGGCCTGTGAATCGCGCTACGCCGGGATCCCGGTCGCCATCTTGGGGCCTACAACCTGCACGGAGCCTCCGGCCTTGCGTCCCTAGGACCCGGACGCTGAGTGGGCATCTGCCTTGGGTCGGTGGCCCCCCGTCCCGCCGGAGATTGCCGGGATCGACGGCGGTACTCTGCCCGCGAATCCACGGCTTTGCTTCCCTGAGGCCGATCGCCATCCTGCGGCCTGCAACTCGAACGGAGCCTCCGGCCTGTGGTATTCATGATCCGGACACCAATCAGAAGCTGGGACACAGTGAGTAACAACATCCTCCCCCTACCCATGCACCAAGCGGACACTAGACTCTTCCTTTAGAAGCGGCGCCCACCCGGCCGGGTGAAGCCACTAGGAAAGTCCGCGGCTCCGGCCTACCTCTGGAAGCCGGCGGCCATCTTAGTGCTCCACATACACCTTTCATCAAACCTCACTGAAGCTCCCATATTGTTTCCTGCAGCAGGATCTCCCCCCTCAAAGAGCTGTGCTACATACTATATGCTGGGACACTGATTATAGATTCCAATTATTTTTTTTATTTTTTTTTTCTTTTCTGAGCCCCAAATAACACTGCAGCTCCTGACTGACCGCTGCCGCTGGGAGGATTCATGGTTCTGGCCTGCATCTGGAGACCAGAAGCCACCTTTGCGCCCCTAGTGAGAACCCCTTTGCACGCTGATAACACCTTGATGAATATGTAAATTCGCTCAAATGTGAGGGGGGTGCTCTCTGCAGCTATCGGCCATATAGTTCCAACTATGCCCGCAAAATCATCTAAACGCCGGTCTGCCCCAGTTAAACGTCCAAACAAGAGATCACTACTCAATCCAGCCTCTACTGGCTCTATTCAACAATACTTAGCCAACGCACGTGGTAACCAAGCCAGAACCTCGAGAACAAGCGCTTCCCCATCATCCCGCGCCGCATCGGCGAGAGGGAGCTCTCCGGCATCCTCCTACTGCTCGGATCTCATGGATGATCCTGGATCCCCCGTGGGCTCTGAAATGTCTGTACTTATGAGCGGTCTCAAAAAAGAACTGGCAAGCATGTTTCACGGTTTGGAGAAATCCATTAAAAAAGAAATAACTGCAGTTAGATCGGATATGTCACATATCTTGGTCAGAGTGGAGGAAACAGAGCAGCGACAAGATACGCAAGCAGTAGCTATCAAAGAATTGCAGGACACTGTTACCCAGCTGGCGTTCGCTCATCGGGCATCTTTATATAAGCTTGAAGACCTCGAAAACCGTAACCGTAGAAATAATATACGTGTTAGAGGTCTACCGGAAGCCACTGGAGACTCTGATCTTGAACATTCAATAAGGGGCATTTTCAATACTATTCTGGGTAAACCTGCCACTGCATCGTTACGCTTTGACCGTGTGCATCGTGCTCTACGTCCACGTAATGCTAACTCAGATCTGCCCAGGGATGTTATATGTCGCCTGCATTACTTTGAAGATAAAAATGCCATCATGGTGAAGATGCGGGGACTCCCTAATATTGACTTTGACGGTGCAAATATTACCATCTATCCAGATCTTTCCAAAGACACTCTAGATCGTCGCAGAGCCCTCAAACCGCTCCTTGACCGACTACGCTCCGACGGGATCACCTACAGATGGGGCTTTCCTGCCTGCCTGATTGCCATAAAAAATGGTCGCTCCCACACGCTGAGATTTCCTGAGGAACTTTCATCTTTTCTGCAGGAGCTACATCTCCCACCCATGGAACTCCCAGGCTGGCAGGACCCAATTCCTAAATTCTCCTGCCCTATTGACGCTCATTGGCAAAAAACCCCCTCAAAGAAAAAGTGCACTTCTCTCCCGGGCTCTGCACAAAAACATGGCTGAACCATTTACTTTTTCAACTATATCTTTATTGTTAATGTGGACGGAGTCTCTCCTACAAGGTCTCTAGGAGAAGGAGAGGGAGGGAGAAAAACTCTTGTTTTTGTATGTTTATTTTTTTTTTATAGAGCCCGACTTTGGCCGATATGTTTTTCCTACTCCTACCTGCCAATTTTTGGCTAAAACGGTCTCGAAGCTACTCTGACCGGTGTTTGATCTCCCTCTCTCCCTTTTTTTTTTTTTTTTTTTCTTTTGGATTATATGGTTCTAGCCCTAAGCTGGTTTACATTTTTGATAACCTGAAGGATGCACGTTGTTCATACTGATTCTTGTTGTATTTGTACTATTTGTACGGTTTTCCATACTTCTAACTGGAACTTAATGTTTTCTTGCTATTAGCAAGTTATCTGTTAATTTGTTTCTACTACAGGCCATGCGCTGCTGGAGCGCACACCCCTCGCTACCTCCCCCTTACAGCGTAACCTCGCCCCCATCTCCTTTTGGGATAGACGAGTGCGAACGGCCCTAAAGTTGCCCCATTCTATCCCTGCTCAGGGATTGGGATGGCCTTTCGCTCTCTCCTTCCCCAACGGGACCACTGCAGATTTCTGCGTGACATTCATTCATCTCCCACAGGTTCTTTGATTTGTATGTACATTTTCTACATATGCTTATCCTTTTCCTTTCCTCTTCATCTCTCTCTTTACTTACTCTCTCTTCCCTCTCCTCCTCCACCTTCTCCTCTCTGCTGGCGTGCCTGGCTAATCTATTTGAAGGCTGACACCTTATTTCCATATGGCTAGGGTAAAGATAGTATCCTATAACGTCAGGGGTCTTAATGTTGCTGCTAAGCGACACCAAGTATACCGGGAACTGAAACAAGCTACATGTTCCATTGCCTTTCTTCAGGAAACCCACTTAACTCACACGACATCCGTTAAACTAACGTCACCTAACTTTCCACAGTGGTATTACAGCCTATCGGACACTAATAAAGCTAAGGGGGTAGCTATTGGTTTTTGCAGAAACGCGCCCTTTAGGTTATCTGAAATGCTTGCAGATGATCATGGTCGTTTTCTTTTTCTTAGGGGTTTTATTGGAAATACTCAATGCACTCTGGCAAACATATATTGCCCGAACCATAATCAACCAACCTTTTTATCCCATATACTGACTAAATTGTCACATTTTGCTAAAGGACTTACTATCCTAGCAGGGGACATAAACATGCCACTAGATCCCTCTATTGACACGTCACAAAATCGCTCTAATATTTCCTTCAAACGCCTGAAATTTGTGAAAAAACGGCTTCTTGATCTTCAATTAATGGACGTATGGCGCCTTCTTCATCCCAAGGAGAAGGATTTCTCACATTACTCCTCAACGCATCAATCATACTCTAGAATAGACAACATTTTCTTAGATCACTTTCACCTTCCTCTCCTACACTCTACTCATATAGGTACCGCGTCTATCTCAGACCATGCACCTGTCTCGATGACATTGACCATGCCTTCCCTACCCCGACGCACCACCAATTGGAAGCTAAATGACTCCCTTCTCTCTGATGAAGTGGAGGTTTCCATATTGGCCTCTCACTTATCGCAGTATTTCAAGGAAAACAAACCTTCTGATACCTCCCCCTCTATTGTGTGGGAGGCTCACAAGGCAACTATCAGAGGCCGACTCATTGAGCTTGGCGCTCGGAAGAAAAGGGAGCATGGTCAACAAATTGTCCAGGTTTTACAACAGATAGAGGCCCTTGATAAACAACATAAACTATCTCTACATACTGCACATCTCCAATCCCTCACACTTAAACGAGAGGAACTAAAATCCCTCCTTAACTTAGACACCAAGCGAAAGTTTCAACGCCTGTCACAGAGAGTCTACGAATGGGGGAATAAACCTAGCAGATGGCTAGCTAGATCGATAAAGAATAAGCAATCCCAATCATTTATTCCCAAAATCAAACTCCCGTCAGGTTCATTAGCTTATGCAACTCCAGATATCGCTAAAGCCTTCAGAAACTACTACTCGGACCTGTATAACGTCAAAAACGATTTGTCCTCTCTTCCTCATAAGGAGAGACGGAATCGTATGCTTTCCTACTTGGCAGAGGCTAATCTTCCTAAATTACCCATATCTGTCCTTAAAGAATTGGAAGCAGACTTCTCGGTAGAGGAGTTTCAAACAGCATTAAAGTCCTCCCCTTCCGGTAAAGCCCCTGGACCTGACGGGTTCACTATTCTTTATTATAAAACATTCAGTGACATCTTACTTCCTCACCTTTCTGCATATGCAAACTCTATCTCTCACTCTTCAGGTCTACGCCCAGAATCACTTTTATCCCACATCACTGTCATTCCCAAACCAGATAAGGATCCTACCCTGTGTAACAGCTATAGACCAATATCATTAATTAACGTTGACACTAAATTATTCGCCAAAGTCATGGCCAACCGTTTACTTCCCCTCATACCCAAATGGATCTCGGCCGACCAATCAGGTTTCATACCCTCTAGAGAAGCAAAAGATAATTCACTTCGGGCAATCTCCTTAATTCAATATGTACAACGCTGCTCCCAGCCCACCCTACTCCTTTCTACGGATGCTGAGAAGGCTTTCGATAGGGTGGACTGGGAGTACCTTAAATTGACCTTACGCCACTTTGGCCTAGGACCTAAAATGTTCCACCGTATCTCATCCCTATACTCTGATCCCTCAGCTCAAATTAGAATTAATGGGACGTTGGGTGACCCCTTTGCTATACACAATGGAACTAGACAAGGATGTCCTCTCTCCCCTCTCCTGTTTGCTATTTCCTTAGAACCCTTCTTGGCTACAATTAGGAACAATGCTAATATCAAAGGCATACAAATAGGCAACAAATCCCACAAATATGCAGCTTATGCAGATGATGTTCTATTTTTTATCCAACAACCACGTACTTCGATCCCCAATTTGATGTCTGAATTTTCCTCGTTCCACTCAATTTCCAACTTCAAAATAAACCTATCTAAATCGGAAATTTTAAACATTAACATCCCTAAGTCTGAGGCCCTCTCGCTCAAACCCCTCTTTCCATTTAGATGGGAACAAAAATGTATAAAATACTTAGGCATTTATCTTACCCCCAAGCTCCACTCTCTTTTTCGATATAATTATATCCCCATGCTAAATAGGATCAGAAATGACTTACGAAACTGGTCCAACCTGTCTCACACCTGGTTAGGGAAAGTAAGTATAATTAAAATGAATATTTTACCTCGCATTCTCTTCCTTTTTCAAATGCTACCATTGAATATTCCAGTGGGGTTTTTTTCTATCTTACAATCCATGGTTTCCCGTTTTATCTGGAAGGACAAACATCCTAGAATATCCAGGGAGACATTGTTTCGTTCCAAATGCTCAGGTGGCCTGGCACTTCCCAATTTCAAAGCATATTATCAAGCGACTATATTGGCCAGGCTAGCTGGGTGGAAATATGCTCTTAACTCCAAGTTATGGGTACAAATTGAGTATTTCTTGAGTGGCATGGACCTCTCAGTGGCTCCCTGGATACCCAAATCCCACAGAAACCTTGCTCGCACTACCTCGACTCTCACCATATCCTCTTTAGATGTCTGGGACGCCTTACATAAAAAACTCTCTTGGGCTTATGACTCCCCCCTATTACCTCTCCTTAATCATACATACTTTTTGCCGGGTCTTCTAGATTCAGGTTTTAAGACATGGAGACTGGAAGAACCTCTTTTGCTCCACCATATTCTTAATGGTAATGTACTAAAACCACTATCTATGATCCTCGCCCCTAAACCTGTCACGTATCTAGATGAATGGAGATACCACCAGATACAACACTTCCTAAGCTCTCTCGCTACTCCACTTAGGGGCGTTAGTGATTTAAACGATATAGAAGCAATATTTTATCCAAAAGACCCTCCCCTACATAGCATTTCGCTATTTTATAAAGCCCTTATCGCTCTTCAAAATCCCGGATTCCCACATTACTTGACTAAATGGGAAGCTGAATTTGATTTTCCCCTGACGGATATTCAAAAGGATAGGATCTTACAATTAGCCCACACCTCGTCCCTAGCCTCAAAAATGTCGGAGGTCAACTATAAGTTGCTCACTAGATGGCATTACACCCCAGTTAGAATGCACCAAATGTTTCCTGCCAGTTCCCCTATGTGCTGGAGGAACTGTGGGAACAGAGCTACCCATGCACACATATGGTGGTTCTGTCCATTTATCCGTCCATACTGGGATGCCATTCGTGATCTGATCTTTCAGATTGCCGACGTTCACATACCAAACGATCCCTGGGCTATCCTCTTCCATGTTACAAAAACTCCCATAAGGTCGTACAAACGCTCAATTATTCCTCATCTCCTGAACACTGCCAAGGCCTTGATTCCCACCTTATGGGGTCAACCAGTAATTCCTTCTATTAAAAACTGGCTACACATGATTGACAACGTACACCTCATGGAGAGTATCACCCACGACCTCAGAGGGACCTCTCAAAAACATTCCCTCATATGGGACTCATGGAAAAAATTTCAGACTACTTCCTCATATAAAAATCTCATTACCGAAACCCCTTAAACTAATCAATCAGAATTAGCCCCCTAGCATTGTTGTTCACCTCGCTAATACAACCTTCCTTTCGGTACATGGCCCTGCACGCCAGCATCCCTTCACCTCCCTTCTCTTTCTTTCCCACCTTTTTCCTTTTATTCCCTCCTCTTTTATATTTCCCCCCCTTTTTTTTTGCCTTTCAATTGTCTATTTTCAATAAACCAATGTATCATACTTTTTATGTAATTACACCCGACATATGGTACTCACATAGTATATACTCTCTGCCTAATCGGCTAGTACGTTGACTCTATGTATCTATTTAGAGGCAATTACGGAATTTTCCTAACTAATACGGTATGTGAGTACTGTCTCTCTTTTACTATGCTATTATTGTTAAAATGGAAATATTTTCTACTTTGAGTTATAATTATATCTCTGTTATATATTTTTCTTTAATAAAAACTTATTAAACAAAAAAAACCTTGTTCTCCTGATGAAGCTTGATGTTTTGTACATAGTAAGCCACAGGTTGGCCACTTATGGCTTAGTGTGTAAGGAGGGGATATTTGTTATTTTATTGTTCGATATCTATTGGGAAAGATAGCGAATATTTGTATATTTTAACAAATAGTATTGACATTGGAATGTTTTATCTTTTCGAGAATTAGTAGGATAAGAGCACCTGAAAAGTCCCCATGAGTTATTTTTAGTATTTTCAACCAGATTTTATATATAGGGAGTGCGATGCTTTCTAAAGTCCCCTGGCTGCACAATATATGGAAATAACTTTCAGTTCTCAGGCACCCCCTACTAAAAACAAATTATTGTAGATTTAGAGGGGAGGGGGTCCATTACATTGGTGGCCAGTGGGAAGGATCCCCATTTACAGTGGTGGCCATAATAGTACCTTTAGGGACAGCTAAAAAAATTGTGTGTGTCATGAAGCTGGCTCTGCGGAGTGGTTTTTGCTCCATAATGTTCCAGCACACTGAAAATATAAAAAGGTCAATCAGTCACAACTCATGGAACCTCTAGAATCCCCTGGAGAAACCTTAGGGTTCCACTAAAACTTGAATGGGGATTGGCTGCGTTCAAGTGCAATTGTTGTCTGGCTAAAAAACCTCTATAGTAATTTTCTGTATACAAAATCCAAATCACAGGAATATTCCTTACCGTATCCAGTGTGAACGAGCACTGCCATCTGACTGCCAGTATGAGGTTGTTTCTCCATTAGTCATCTTGTCTATATCTGACGAGTTGGATGAGGTTTCTATGCCACTGTAAGACTTTGTTATTGTTTTATACTTCAAAGATTCATCACTGCCAGTTAGAACAGCTGGACATTCTGTAAAATAAGACAAAAGATAGCTAGCTTGGATAAGTACATAATCAAAAGAGAAAACATCAGAGGTTTTTGTTAGGGAATTATCCCATTAAACTCCAAGAAGCATTATTTCCACCTAAACTGACCACATAACCTCAATTTATCTTTAGAAAGCAAAATTTTTAAATATATATCTATATCGATATATAGATATATACCTATCTCTAAGCCATTTATTATCAATCAACTGTGTTAACTCTTTAAATCATAATGACAACAGAAACTACCCAAAATGACCCTGATCAAAAGTTTACATATTCCAGTTCTTAATACCGTGTATTGCCCCATTTAACGTCAATGACAGCTTGAAGTCTTTTGTGGTATTTGTGGATGAGGCTCTTTATCTTCTCAGATTGTAAAGCTGCCCATTCCTCTTGGCAAAAAGCCTCCAGTTTCAGTAAATTCTTGGGCTCTCTTGCATGAACTGCATGTTTGAGAGCTCCCTAGAGTGGCTCAATGATATTGAGGTCAGGAGACTGAGATGGCCACTCCAGAACCTTCACTTTATTCTGCTGTAGCCAATGACAGGTTGACTTGGCCTTGTGTTTTGGATCATTGTCATGTTGGAATGTCCAAGTACTTCCCATGCGCAGCTTCCTGGCTGATGAATACAAATGTTCCTCCAGCATTTTTTGATAACATACTACATTCATCGTGCCATCAATTTTGACCAAATTTCCTGTGCCTTTGTAGCTCACACATCCCCAAAACATGAGCGATCTACCTCCGTGTTTCACAGTAGGAATGGTGTACCTTTCATCATGGGTTTTGTTGACTCCTCTCCAAATGTAGCGTTTATGGTTGTGGCCAAAAAGCAAAATTTTGGTCTCATCACTCCAAATGTCTTTGTGGCAGAAGGTTTGATGCTCATCTGTGCTGTTTGGCATATTGTAAGCGGGATACTTTGTGGCATTTGCGTAGTAATGGCTTTTTTCTGGCCACTCAACCACGCAGCCCATCTTTCTTCAAGTGCCTCCTTATTGTGCATCTTGAAACAGCCACACCACATGTTTTCAGAGAGTCCTGTATTTCACCTGAAGTTATTTGTGGGTTTTTGTTTGAATCCCGAACAAATTTCCTGGCAGTTATGGCTGAAATTTTAGTTGTACTACCTGACCGTGGATTGGTTTCAACAGAACCCCTCATTTTCTACTTCTTAATTGAGTTCTTTGACTACTTGAGTTTGAACACTGCTGACTGCATTCTCAGTTCCTTGGATATCTTTTTATATCCCTTTCCTGTTGTATACAGTTCAACTGCCTTTTCCCGCAGATCCTTTGACAATTCTTTTGCTTTCCCCATGACTCAGAATCCAGAAACGTCAGTGCAGCACTGGATGAAAGATGCAAGGATCTGTCAGGAGTCCAGAAACTCATTGACCTTTTATACACACGCACTAATTACAAGCAAACAGATAACAGGTGTGGATGGTTACTTTTAATAGCCATTCAGAACCCTTTGTGTGCATGCTATAAGGCCAAAATCTCCAGGGTATGTAAACGTTTGATCAGGGTCATTTGGGTAGTTTCTGTTGTCATGATTTAAAAAGGGTAAACACAGTTGATTGATAATAAATGGCTTCAGCCAAACACTAACCATGAGTGAAAGAAAAGTTTTTGTGTTGTGTTATCATTCATATTTTCTGAAAAATGGCCAAAAATCATAAATTCTGCCAGGGAATGTAAAAATATTTTATATATATATATATATATATATATATATATATATATATATATATATATATATATATATATATATATATATATATATATATATTACATACACACACATACACACACACACGACCCCCGTAGGAGCTGCAGTTTGTTGTGCTATCCGTAAATCACATTCACCGCATAGCACATCGCAGCCCATAGAAATAGGAACAGTCCATATTGTACTTTTTCTCTTGCTTTTATTTGTATAACATGAACTGGGATAGGAAGAAAGGGTTTTCTGAGATGCTCTTTCGCTGCTTCATAATCTTTCCTATGCCTTCTCATGCAAAGACTTAGAACAATGCGGATAATGAAAAGTCACTCTGAATAGCTTTTCATGGGAAAACCATAACCTCTTCACCCGTAGACCTTTTTAGAACAATCTGTATCTCTATTTGTGCTCAGAGCTCTACCGCCGCCTTTTGACCACTACTTCCCGTTTGTACAGTACTTCCAAGTTTAGCTAAAGAAGAGATTACTCTGAATAATTCCTCCCGCCTGACTGATTGGAAACCGTGGGCATGTTGAACCTTGAAGTCACAGACCATTAGCGCCTGCATCACTGACTTGCGTACCAACATCCTCAGCCTCTGAAAGTACCGCTCCCCTGTGCCTTCACTCACTTGATCAACAGTCCATGTGCCACTCACAAACAGTTGATCGCCCAGTCTTCTTCCGCTTAGTTGCTACTTCTTCCAAATGGCCCTTCCATCCCTCCTTTCCAGTCTGGCACGCTCCACTCCCCGCAGGGGGAGTCCAGCAACACCAGTGACTACATGCTGTGCGGTGTCACTAACTCCTCTCCTCTGCGTGGCCTGGTCCCCCCCTTCCCCATAGGGGGGGCTTCGCTTTGCTCCCTGCAGGGGGGCTCTCTCTCTGATCTCTCCCTCTCTGCAACGCCTAACCAGCATGTGACCCCAGCTTATATGGGAGTCCCGCCTCCTGCCAAACAAATTAATGATTGGCCAGAACTCCACACATGAGCTGCCTGTCACTCAGATCCCAAGTCCAACCTCTTTTCCAGAACCATTTCTACTGAAAGCACAAGGAGGCATCTCTGGGTCCAAGTACAGGTGGCCACACCCTGCACTACACTGACACTCCCAGTTCCTAAAATAAACAACCAGGCCTGGAATCACAATGCAAGCCTGCCTAAATTTACCTGTGTTCTGTCATTTAAACACAGAAAGCTCACCTACTTGTCAGTAGGTGACCGCTACACATTAAAATATATATATATATATATATATATATATATATATATATATATATATATATATATATATATATATATATAACACACACATATATATACACACAATATGTATTCTCATCATTGCTTGCCTTGTGGCCACTCCCTTTTGAGGATTATGCAAAGATCCCTAAATATTATTGTATATTTGCTTTCTGTGGGACACTGAGAAAGCATGCGGGTTGGGACTGGGACACTGAGAAAGCATGCAGGTCAGTACCCCGAGATTGAGAAAGCATATGGCTCAGTATTGAGTGTATGTTTAGGGGTCTGTACTATGTGTATGACAGCGTGTCTCAGGTGTCAGTCCAGAGTGGGATTGTCCAAAAAAGAAAAAAACACACACAACAGGGCAACGGCAATATTTACACACATTTTATTTGTGAATTTATGTAAATGTGTCAGAAAAGTAAGACTGAACTACTATTTGTGATGGTGACTAGCTCAAGTTTGCTGGCTCCTAACTTTCTCAGCTGGCTACTAGATTTCTGCAAGATTCCTCCAGGTCTAATTTATATGATGGTGACTACAAGAGGAGACGCTGAGCAGGAATCTCCCATATGCGCGGCAACAGAGTATAACATTATGGTGAAGTAGCACCACTTTGCAGGCCTTGCATTCAGACATAAAAAGAAAAGGGAGATTCTCAGGTACAGTTTTAGATAGGTATGCACCGAAATTTCAGCGACCGAAAAAAAAAAAAAAGAAAAAAAAAAAAAAAAAAAAACCAGCAGAAAATATTGCTGATAATTGAACCGAAAAGGGGGAGGGGCCTCCCCGCTGGGTGCCGCACATGTGTCATCCTGGCTTTCCCCTGTCAAAGTCCCCCTCCTACTCTCCTTGGGAGTGTCATGAGATGCAGCCTCACCAGTGCCTGATAGCGCAATCTCACACTGTGTCACAGAGCTGTGCTTGAATCACCGTGCAGCCTCTGTAGCGATGTCTCACATCCTAGACCGCCTCTTGTGATAAAGGGCACGCTCATCCAATATTTGTGCTGTGTGTCATAGGAGGCGGGACATTGTTACAGCGGCTGCACGGTGATTCAGACACAGCTCTGTGACACAGCGTGAGATAGCGATACCAGGCACTGGCGGGCTGCACCTCATGGGCACTGATGAGGCTGCATTGATCTCCTGTATCATGTCTGCAGTCTCTGACCATCTCATGTACCATGTCTGCTAGAGGTGCACCGAATGGAAATTTTGCCAGTACTATTAGCAATGTGTTTAAGTTTAAGAGAGTGCAGACATACTACAGGAGATGGTTAGAGACTGAGGACATGATACAAGAGATGGTCAGAGATTAAGGACATGATACAGGAGATGGTCAGAGACTGTGGACTGCATTTTTCTTGAGCTTTTCTTGCACTAAAGGTGCCAATAATGGCAAACAATAAATGCATAGCAATTTAAATTGACTATATTAAAGCGGTAGTAAACCCGCTGCCTTTTTTTTTTTTTCCCTACACGTGTAAGGGAAAAGGCATAATGAGCTAGTATGCACCGCATACTAGCTCATTATGAGATACTTACCTTAGAACGAGGCGCCGACATCTCACCCGGTCCACGCCGAGGGAGCTGACATTTCCCCTCGGCGTGTCTTCCAGGTATCGCGGCTCCGGCGCTGTGAGTGGCCGGAGCCGCGATGTCGTCACTCCCGCGCAAAGACTTTTTTCCGGCAAAGTCTGGCGGCTGCCGGGCTTTCAGCCGAGAAACCCCTGTGCGCATGTGCCGCTGCAGTCAACGGCTCATTGCGAGGGGAATATCTCCTAAACCATACAGGTTTAGGAGATATTTTTTTTACCTACAGGTAAGCCTTATTATAGGCTTACCTGTAGGTAAAAGTAAAAAAAAAAAAAAAAAGGTATACAACCGCTTTAATTAAAAGTGGAATAGAATACAATTATAAATTTTTTTTTTTTTTTTTAAACTGTCATTTTCGGCCTAGTGCATCCTTCATTTTCGGCATCAAAATTTCCATTCAGTGCACCCCTAGTTTTAGAGTGTACCTAGATGTGATAAAAAAACAGCTACCCACCTTTTTCTTTTTTGAGTAACCTCTCTAAATAATCTTTTAGCACTGAGGATCGCATAGTGAAAATGTTACTGCAGCACTCCAGAATAGGATAGGGGATCACAGTACTAGGAATTCGATTTCGATGTAAAAAACGTAGTGTCTTAGAAGAATGTAGGTTAAGACGATCCTTTGATTTGGAGAAAATGTCGATGAAACCTGGAAGAAGGATGAAAATAAAAAAAAATAAATAAAACCTTTACTAATGCCTTATTAAATGTACACATGTAATAACTATCCAATTAGTACGTGAAAGAAGAAAATACAGCGCTGTGTAGAACGAGTGAAGGTATAAATAGCAGCCAACACAGCTATAGACCAAAGCAATATGTGTAAGTGTAAAAGTGTAGTGCTATTAAATCATGAACCCTAAGTGTAACCATTAGGGTAATATTAAGGTAATGTGTTCACTGAAAAAAATCCCAACATGCAAGGGATACATAAAATGGTACAAAATCCCAATACGCAAGGGATACATAAAATAGTACAAATCTACCTAATAAGAAAATAATGCATATTACAAATATAATGCAATACATATATGCATAAATAAAGTGACACAAACAAGTGATGAAAAGTAAATAAGTGAAAAAGGTGTAACCAATGTGAATAAAGTGTCAATATACAAATTCTAATCAAACAAAAGTCCGAAAAAGGTTGGCAAATGTGTGATAGGAGACCAAAAAATGAAGAGGATAATCTTAGACACTTGGACACAAATTCCTCAGACGTCAACACTTCAAGAGAGGTCGAGACAGTAAGTGAGCCACCACCAATGATCATAAGGAGGCTTACCGGATATAAATGACTTGGAGAGGCTTATACCACCCAAGTCACAAAGGCTTTTAAACCAGCTGACTGGAAAGGTACATCAGCTGTGGTGAGTGATCTGAATGCATTTTCCGAAACCAGAAACAAAATAAAAAGACGCCTTTGATTTATGCCTTGGTTAACCACTTCACTCATATGAGTATATCTGAAGGTTTCCAAACGGTATGCCAGTAATCACTCCATACATCTCCACATTGATCTCAGGATGAATATAGTACCTATAGACCTGCACTGAGTCTTTACAGCGATACTTTTAGGGCTAGCAAGCACCTTTCCGTCTCCCGGGGTCGACGTGTGGTCCAAGCCTCGATATGGTGCGGGTTGGGGCAAGAAGTGACATTGGTGTTAACCAGAAGCCTCGACACGTTTCGCATCCAATCATGCATCCTGTTTGCTGCTATGTTTTCACTGTCCAATCAGCAGGCAGGGGGTGAAGAGAGAAAACTGCATCCTGATTTTTCGGCTCGGTGTCTGCACTCAGGTGTGCTGTGCAGTTTTCTCTCTCCACCCCGTTTCAGTTTCCACCTGAATACCATATATTTACAGTAGGCCAAAGCAGTTCTAAAACAAGGGGTGCAAATAAATCTGAAAATTACAGCTACCACACTGATATTGTGTCTGTACTAACATGTGGAAAAACACATACTCATCCTCATGCAAGGCAAATCAATAGGCTAGCTTTTGGTTTGGCTGCAACATAAGGAGAATTAGTCCTGTCATGACTCATGACATGTCATGACTTTGAGCTTACACAGTGCCGAGGACTCCCTTTACACCCCCATTTGACATTGATGGGGCTGAGCGTACGAATAACCAAGCTCCATCACTGTCATGTGGGAAGAGGAGCAAGTTCCATTTTTCTTCACTTCTGGAGTGGCATAGGAGCAAGAGGAAGGCAAGTATAAGATTATGGCAAGGCTGCTACTAAAAAGAACATGTTGGCTTGTGTTTATGAGCAAAGCACAGGTTCACTCTAAAAGTGGCAAGTGGTAAAATTCATTATTATTTTGTTTATTCCCTTTCCCACTTCCTCACCACTTCCCTACTATTATACACGGCTAACAAACAACAGCTCTACAGTTTGGCTTCCCAGCAGACTTCCCAGTAAAGCATGTTTTACATAACCAAGCAAGTCAAGAGCCAACTTAGACAGTATTAGGAGGCTATCCAAAATAATTCCAGCTTCATCATAGTTATCAAGTGATTCTGAATCATTTTCTGTTTGATAACAACCTGCAAACTTTGCAATATTATGTCAAATTTATCAAACTTGCAATTTTTGCAAATTCATTTCCAAAAATGAGATAATGGAATGCGAGAATCAAGCAACTGATCTCATATTATATTTGTCTCAACGCATGACGGCTACTTTCCCACCTTGAGGCCAGGTTCACACTGGTACGACACAAGTGTCTCACAACTGTGGATCAGTCTTTGCCCTGCGACTTGAAGTCCAAAATCCGTCCGACTTCAATGAACGGGGATCCGAATTTGTGTCTGGTATGAACCTTTAGGCGAAACACCACATCAAATTAAAAAACCCGGCACGGGTTCCCCCTCCAAGACCATACCAGACCCTTAGGTCTGCCATGGATTTTAAGAGGAACCCCCACGCCAAAAGACAGCATAGGGCCCCCCAAAATCCATACCAGACCCTTATCCGAGCACGCAGCCCAGCAGGTCAGGAAAAGGGAGGGGACAAGCAACCCCCCCCTTTCCTGGACCATACCAGGCCATATGCCCTCAACATAAGGGGGTGGGTGCTTTGGGGCAGGGGGGCTCTGGACACTGGAAGAGGCCATAATAGACCCTGAACAAGGTCTTCTTCATCCCTCCACCACCACAGAGATCTCTTGGTCTTTGGAGATAGGCGGAGGGTCGTGTCCAGCGATTCCTGCCCTCCGTCCCAGCTGTTCAGGATATTGGCCTGGAGACACCTGAAATGAGTCCTTGTTGAAGCTTTGCAGTCGCGTGACCACTTGGAAAGAGTTAGAGTTAAAGTGGGTGTAAGTATAACATGTTTGTTATTTTTAAAAAAACTCAAGACTTTAGTATCCCTTTAAAAGATAAAAGGGGGGAAAAAAAAAAAGGTATTCGCAACTGTAAGCAGGATATGTACATGAAGTGGGGTGGCAACATTTAAAAGATGTATTTGTAGAGGTGCATCGAAATTTGAGCCGCCAATACATATAGGCCGAAAGAAAAAAAACTGCAGATAATGGAACCGAAAAGAGGGCGGTCTGCCCCAGGTGCCACACATGTCATCCTGGCATCCCCCATTTGATTTGTTGGCGAACAAATCCACCTCTGGAAGTCCCCATTTATCTACTATTAGCTGGAAGATTTCCCTGCTTAGTGACCATTCTAACTCGTACACTTGGTGTTGGCTCAGAAAGTCCGCCAGGTGATTGTCCACTCCCTTTAGATGGACTGCGGATATTGACTTCAGGTTCCTCTTGGCCCAAGAAAAGATGGCACTCGTTAGTCTGATTAAGGACGGACACCTTGTTCCCCCTTGTTTGTTTAAATAAGAAACTGCTACCACGCTGTCCGAGAGGACTTGTATGTGGTGACTTTTCAGCTCTCTGGCAAATGCCCTTAGCGCTTCCCAGATCGCTTGCAACTCCCTCCATTTGGCTGCTCTTTGGGACTGTGCTTTCTCCCAGCGCCCTTGGGATACTCTTGACCCCCAGTGGGCCCCCCAGCCCCAAGCACTGGCATCTGTGGTGATACGGATGGACAGTGGAAAAGGCCATAATAGACCCTGCACAAGGTTCTCTTCGCCCCTCCACCACCACAGAGACCTTAGTCTTTGGAGATAGGTGGAGGGTCGCGTCCAGCGATTCCTGCGCTCTGTCCAAGCTGTTCAGGATATTGGCCTGGAGACACCTGAAATGGGCCCTTGCCCATGGTACTGCAGGGATTGTTGCTGTCAGGAAACCCAGACTTGACATAGCTGAACGGATGGAAACTGCCAAGTTGCAATGAAAAAAGGCTGCTGTCGCCTTCACTTTTTCTACTTTCTCCTCTGTGAGATAGATCTTCTGCGTCACTGAGTTCCCCAAGAACCGATCTGTGCCGGGGTTAGATTCGACTTCACCCTTTTATCAACCACCCCAGCTTTTCCAGAAAGGAAATAGCCACCCGCAGATCTCCCTGTAATTGGAGCGTGGAGGGTGCAAAAAATATAAGGTCTTCTAAGTATGGGATGACCGATATCCCTTTCAGCCCGGGGGGCCAGTGCCTCCACCAGGATTTTCGTACAAATCCTGGGGGATGAGGACAGGCTGAATGGCAGGGCCCTGAATTGAAAATGTCGGACCTGCTTTCCCCATTTGATTGCCCCCCTCAAAAACTTTTGAGATTCTTCGTGGATCCGGACATGTAAGTAGGCATCCCTCAGATCGAGGGAGGCCATGACCCAATCTGGGGGAGGAATTGACTTCACCGTAAAGATCGTTTCCATCCAAAATTTCTTGTAGGTCACCCATTTGTTCAGTGACTTCAAATTCAATATTAGGCGGAATTTGCCTGACGGTTTCCTTGCTACGAAAACATGAGAGTAGAAACCGTGGTTTACTTCTCGCTGTGGTACTGGAATAAGGACCTGTTGGTCTACCAAGTCATCAATTTGTGACAAGGCTGTCATCTTCTGAGGATCCCTGGGAGGCGTGGTTACAAATGTCCTTGCGGGCAGAGAATTTGATAGCCTTCCCTGAATATCCTCAGTATAAATGCATTTGGGGTAGTCTTTTCCCACTGTGGGAGGAACTGTGCCAATCGCTCCCTTCCACAGGAACCAAGTCACTGGGATTTAGGAGAGGAAAACATGACCCCTTTCTGTTTTCCCCTTGCCCGCTGTTTTTTAGAGGTTGACCCTGTTGTCCTGTCTTTGGGGGTGAAAAAAAACGTTTCCCTGGGCCTTTTTTACTTTTGATAGGAAAAGCCTTTTTTCTTGTCTGCATTACGGTCTAGAAATTTTTCTAGATCCTGCCCGAACAAGAGGTCTCCTTCAAATGGGATGCCACACAGACTAACTTTTGAGGCCGGGTCCCCCGACCAGGATTTTAACCATAAAGCCCTGCGAGAGGACTTTATTAGGGCAGCGGTCTTTGCCGATAGCTTGACCGACTCAGTAGATGCGTCTGCCATATAACCTGCCACCTTGTGCAGCACGGGAAGGGAATCAAGAATATCCTTCCTGGAGGTCCCACTTTCCAAATGGCCTTGTAACTGGTACAGCCAGACCTCCAAATTACGAGCCACTATTGTTGTAGACATTGCTGGTTTTAGATTTGTCATAGCTCATTCCCATGACCTTTTCAGCAGAAGTTCCATCCTTTTGTCCATGGGTTCCCTAAGGACACCCATGTCCTCAAAAGGCAAGGTCCACTGATTTGGCGCACTGGGAAAACTTTGTGCACCCCCACCAGCCGCTGACAGGATTCACATGACTCTGAAAAAGGGTCGGGGGAATGGGTGCTACATTGAGTCCATCACCCACCCCCCCCCCCCCCCAGCCCCTGTAGGTCAAAGGCACCCCAGTGTCCACCTACCTGAGCCGGCACCACTGCCACCTGGTTCAACTGGATCCATGCTGTCCTCTGTTCCTTGCTGGAGCATCGCGCTGTGGATCAGGACTGTCCTGTGTCTGGCGTTTTTTAAAAAAAATTTTCTAAAGAATTACCATGGCTCCGGCATCCAGGTTATAAAGGCTTCTACGTGCACCACCATAGCAAGCCGCTTGCCAAGGAGGAGCACAATTGGGCTTGCTCCCAAACTGGGCATGCGCCAATAGCAGCTGCCCGACATGAGCGCGAGAGAAAGCGCAAGAGAGAGCGCAAGACCAGCACTACTGCAGTCGGGCACAGTGCTGGATTGAGAGAGGACTCAGGTAGGTATAAAAGAGGTGTCCGCCCTGCAAGTACTGAACATTTTTTATCTTAATGCAGGTAAAGTATCTATATACTTTTGTTTAGATAGAATGGGAAGGTTAGAACCCGTCAGGGTTTATTGCTTCATAATTTAAGCCTGCGGGTTGGGGCAAAACATGTTGGGGATGTTGCCTTGATGAATAGAGTTATGGTTGCTTTTACCTGCTAACCACTCTGGCTAGGTGAGGTGTGCGGTGTCTGGGCTATCCCTTCCTATTTCTGCAGCGTGCTTTGGGTCTGGAGGGACCTCCCCTCAGAAATTATGTAAGGAAGTGTAGCTCATTGACTGTAGAACAGCAGGGGGCACATTTACTATTAGGCCTCCTTCATGCATTCATTCAGTTGAATTCACTAGATTCCAGCTTCAAGCATCAGTACTGACAGGCTGACAACGGCTGTTGCGGTTTGCATGCAGCTGTACAACAAAGTGTCACCTGTGGTTAGGGACAGGACGTCCTAAATTGGACTGAGCCAGATGCATCCAAGCTTGGGCTGCTTTTCATGTGCACCGACTTGTCATTCTTGCCTGCAAGAATATGCAGATTCTTGCTGCTGGAATCTGGTATGAGGCTAAACAGGCCTATTTTTTGTCATATGTAAAAAAACATCAGTGGACCACACAGAAGGAGCGAGAGGGTTGCGCGAGATCTCCTTAAAAATAGTGTACTAGCCATCTGTGTGCTGAGGAAATGACAAGCTGTGCAACCAAAATATTCAGCAATTTAAAGCATCTAAAAATGGCTGTGTACATTCATGCACAAGCAGAGCATTTCAGTCATCAGAACAGTGTGATACTACTAGGAAGTGACAAAGCAGTAGGACTGGCCACAAAAAAAAGAAAAAAAAAAGAAACCAAGCATGAAGCACAAACCTGGAAACACATTTCAATATGCAAACATTCCTATTATCCCCAGTAAAAGGCAGGGAATCTGATTACCAAGAGAACCGCCAACACAAACAGAACTTGTCACAGACAAATCATGTGACTGAGTTTACATATGTTCTGATAAAAAAGCATCCTAAAGACAAGGTGGCTTTGGCCTGAAAAGTTACCTGTTGATAGGAAAAGTTCTCTATAATAGTAGTGGGAACAGGCAAAGAAAAATAAACCTGTGTTTAGAAAATGATCCTAAATTCAACACACCTGACAGGTTGCATTTAGGACTGAAACAACTAATCGACATAAATAGGATTATGAAAATAGTTGAGAACTATTTTCTTAATCGATTAGTTGGCCAGCATACACACTGCAATATTTGTTTACATAACAACACAGTGCAACACAAACATACAGCTCAGTACACTGTTCATACATGTCAGTATACATAGTGCAGCACACCATACAGCTCAATACACCATCCATACATACATATCAGTAAGCACCTGTGAACTTGTGAATGTGTGAGGTGCAATGCCTCATGGGACATCTAGTCTTGGGCAGGAGGAGGAACTGAGTGATTCTAAAGGCAGAAGTTTTTATTTACCTCGCTATAGGAGCACCCTATACTATACTTTGTGGCTTGCTATAGAGGTGCTCTATGTGCGCCAGCAGGGGACCCCAGAGGAGGAGGATCGGGGCAGATATGTGCATTGCTCAGAGCAAGTATAACAAAGTTGTTGTTTATTAAAAAAAATTCAATGTTTACAATCACTTTAAGGGTTCTGTGAAAGAAAGATCAGCATCCATGGAAACCCAGAGAAGCTGGAGGCTGAGAGATTGGTGGTAATACAAGGCATTACAAAGTAAAGGCATTTAAAGTAAAAGACAAGGGAGTTTGTCATGTATAATATATTCAAATTATATCTGAAAATCTGCAAAACAGTGTCTTAGGATTTTTTTTTTTCTTAGAAAAAAAACTTGGATCTGAGACTGATAATATGTACCAGATTCAACCTCTAATATATCTAGTATACATTCTGTTATTCTCAGAGGGGATTAGATATTTGTTCTCCAACTATGTAGCTGATTATTTACATTTACCACAGCATATAGATATTCAAGAATAAAGTGTCTTTTTTAAACTTTACATATTAGCTAAATTCTAGACCACACTTTATTTTTTATATCCGATTATGAAAAGAAGTGTGTTAGTTGCAGCCCTAGTTGCATTACAACAACGAGTTGCACTACAACAGTCACTCATCACGAATACAAATGAACAATATTAACTAAAAGCAATAATGTCAAAGCCCAGGGCAATTTAAACCAAGCTAAATACAGCACATCACATCAGTGATAACTGCATGTCAAAACAACAGATAGCAAAATAGCGACACCTGTTGTCATATGCAAATCTTGCATTTTCCTCTAAAAGTTGAATTTGGCTACACTGCACCAAGTCAACTATTGGTCAGCAAGGAAAGATTGCACCAGAACCTGGCAGTTTGCCAATGGGACAGATAGCAGCAAAAGGTCTCATCACTCATTGTTCAAGCAAAACATCTGTCCATCTGTGGACAACCTTAGAATGTTAGAGTTAAAATTACAAATTATTTTTACAAAATAATAATCTGTATTTACTCAAAACTAGACTGCCACCTTTATTTTTCATCATAGTCTTCACTAGTTTATATCACCTAATCTACAGGGAACTTATGGATGAGGCTACCCGTAAACACAGGCTATAAATACCCAAGTTAGATAAACAGCTGGAGCCTACCCCTTATGTGTTTTATTTTTCTACTGTACCCCTGGCCATTGCTTGTCAGAACCATGGGACACCTAGAGTATGTTATTCCCGCAAGATCACCTTTTTTATGTACATCACATTTTACCCACCTTGTATCTGTGCTCTGTTACACTTCCAACTGCAGAATCTCTCTGATAGAACCAACACAATTGGCATCACTTCCTATAATGTTACCATGCACATTGAAGCTTACATTCTCTAAAGAGAAGTCCAGATTAGCAGGAGAAAGGAACACCCAGGGCTCACTTCAGTCCTGCCATCTAAAATCCCCACCCTACCCAAATCTCTCCCCCTCCCCAACACACACACACATTCCTAATGAGCCACCTGTGTCCTATTTGGCTACATGCGCAATATGCGCCTAGAGCAGCCCATTCATTTCAAAGGTCTACCCTATGAATGAAACACAGTGAAGCAACTCGTGCACCTTTTTGAGCATTTTTAATTGTGCATTTTTTTAGGTGAAAAAACACACATCCGTTATGCTGCACTTGGGATACCATGAAGAAATAAAATGACAGTGCAAGTGTATTTCCTAATTGCGTGAAAAATCAAGCAATTTTGCACATTCCAGAGCTGCTAATGCGCGAATGCAGCCTTAGGCCCTTGCGAAACAGGAAAAGCAGCAGATTCATTCTGGTCAGTGATCACACCCTCTAAAGCTTCCAACCTGCAGTCAGATATAAAGCTTCAAGCTTTAGTTAACTGCTTGCCGACCGCCTCACGCAGATATACTGCGGCAGAAGGGCTTGTGCAGGCAGATTCACGTACCTGTACATTGCCCCTTAAGAGGCGGCCTGCGGGCCGGCGCGGCAAGCTCCGTGAGTCAGGTCGTGGGTCCCGCTGACTCGATCACCGCCGGGATACCCACGATCGTCTCACAGAGAAGAACAACAGGGAGATGCTAATGTAAACAAGCATCTCCCCATTCTGCCTAGTGACAGTGTCACTGATCTCTGCTCCCTGTGATCAGTAGCAGAGATCAGTGACGTGCCACACACAGCCCCTCCCCCCACAGTTAGAAAACACTCCCCAGGACACACTTAACCCCTACACTGCCACCTAGTGGTTAACCCCTTCACTGCCAGTGTCATTTACACAGGAATCAGTGCATTTGTATAACACTGATTGCTGTATAAATGACAATGATCCCAAAATGTGTCAAAAATGTCCGATGTGTCTGCGATTTCGCAGTCACGATAAAAATCGCTGTGCAGGGACCGCCCTGTCAGATCTCCGCTCTCCCCTATGGGGGATCGGAGGAACACGGACCGTCTGTCCGTGTTCCTCCGATCCGCTCTGCAGACGGATAGAAAAATAGGATTTTCTTCCGTCCGCAGAATCGGACGAGAGCGGAGGCGGACGACATCGGGTGTTAGCGGATGTACATCCGCTGACACCCGCTATCCCATAGGGATGCATGTATGTCCGTATTTCATCCGAAAACGGATGGATGAAATACGGACATACGGTCCGCATGTGTGAAAGGGGCCTTAAAGTAGAGCTATAGGCAAAAATGTTTTTCATTTTGGATAAGGCAAGGGAGGGGTTATAACTACCGTCAGATTCTTTTTCACCACCTGTGGCCCATTATGGAGATTTCCCTTCACTTGCTGTCCCATAGCCAAATGGTAAGTGAGAGGAAATCTCTGCAAATAAAGGGAGTTCCTTGAGAACCCCCAGGTCAACAGAACTAGTATCCCCATTGGAGCATTTTCTTCCTATTACTTTTCTGGGGACAACCCAAAAAGGTGAGATTTTCTTTTACTTTCAATGATAATTGTATACAGGTCAAATAGTGTGAATTTTCCTAACGAGGACACAGACAGCAATAAAAACTGACAGGTGCTCTAACCTCTCTCCACTCTATCCAAAAATAGAAAAAAATAAAAGGTTTTGCCATTAGTTATACTTTAACCACTTCCAGATGCCCACCGTCGTTATACATTGGCTGTTTGAAGAGAAATATTGTTGTTATGGCAGCAGCTAGCTGCCATAACACCGGTATCCTCTTCTTCAGTGAGCGGTCCGGTTTAAGATAAAAGTGGTCTCTGCGGCAGATTTGCCGCGAGATCACTTTTATCAGGGGCGGGAGAGGGGTCCCCTCTCCGGTGCCCTCCGACGCTTACTGGAGCCGTCGGCAGTGGCGGAGGCAATCGGATCCTTCTTGTGGCCTGACATGGAGACGAGCGAGGGGAAGAGGGCCCCCACCCATCTCCATATCATTGCAGGGCGGAAGCGACATCAAAACGTCACTTCAACCCATAGCTCTTAAAAGGTCAAATTTTTTTTTTTTTTTAAATGACAACATGAGCTCGCGTGCAGAAGCCAACGCATACGTGAGTAGCGCCCGCATATGAAAAAGGTGTTCAAACCACACATGTGAGGTATCGCCGCGATCAGTAGAGCAAGAGCAATAATTCTAGCCCTAGATCCCCTCTGTAACGTAAAACATGAAACCTGTAGAGTTTTTTAAATGTCGCCTATGGAGATTTTTAAGGGTAAAAGTTTGTCGCCATTCCACGAACGGGTACAATTTTGAAGCGTGACATGTTAGGTATCAATTTACTCGGCGTAACATTATCATTCACAGTATTAAAAAAAATTGGGCTAACTTTACTGTGGTCTTATTTTAATTTTAAAAAAGTGTACTTTTTCCCAAAAAAGTGCGTTTGTAAGACCGCTGCGCAAATACACTGTGACAGATAGTATTGCAATGGCCGCCATTTTATTCTCTAGGGCAGTGATGGCGAACCTTGGTACTAGAGGTCGACCGATATATCGGCCGATATTTGGCTTTTTTTACTTAATCGGCAGCGGCCGATTATGCTGATAAAAAAAGCCGATTATAACTTCAGCGGGACTTGCAAATGACTTCTGTAATAGAAGTCAATTGCAAGTTGTCTGAAGGTTTCTTCTCCTCCTCTGGGCAGCCTGCCAAGTCTGATAAGAAGATACATTTGTATCTCTTCGGGTTCTTTTATCAATAGACTGAACTCTGTGTGTAGAAGTTCTCAGTTTAACCATTTAAAGACTAAATCTTTTTTGACATTTGTTGCTTACAAGTAAAAATTCTGTATTTTCTGCTAGAAAATCACTTGGAACCCCCAAACATTATATATATATTTTTTTTAGCAGAGACCCTAGGGAATAAAATAGCGGTTGTTGCAATATTTTATGTCACACGGTATTTGCGCAGCGGTCTTTCAAACGCAATTTTTTAAAATAAAATACACTAATTAAAAAAAAAAAAAATAAGCAGTAAAGTTAGCCCATTTTTTTTCGTCCAAAAGTTTTGATTACCTGTTTTTGTGTATTTAATATTTAAGATATAGTTATTTTTTTTTTTAATCTAAATTATACATACAAGTGAACTGATTGGAGGTTTGTTTTGTTCAATAAATGTTTAAATGTAAAAAATTTTCTGTATCACTTATTACTTAAGGTTGCTTTCACACTGGAGCGGGCAGGCGTTGACGGTAAAACGCTGTTAGTTTTAGCGGCGCTTTACCGTCATTTTAGCGTCGCTATTCGGCTGCTAGCGGGGCGCTTATAACCCAGCTAGCAGCCGAGGAAGGGGTTAAATGCGCCCCTGAAGTGCTGCTGCCGAAACGCTTTGCAGCCACTTCGGCAGCGGTGCGCATTCATTTCAATGGGCAGGAGTGGTGGAGGAGCGGTATACACCACTCCAAAGACATCCTGCCAGCGCATCGCCTCAGTGTGAAAGCACTCGGGATATCACACTGAGACTGTAGGGAAGCCGTTTTACAGGCACTTTACAGGCGCTATTTTTAGCCCAAAAGCGCCTAAAAAAACACCCCAGTGTGAAAGGGGTCTAACTGTTAGATTTTATGAGATGAAGGGGGAAAAAAAAAAAAAAAAAAAATCGGCCTAATATATCGTCCCAAAAAAATCGGCATCACATATCGGCCATCGGCCACCGCGATTTCTAAATATCAGCATCGGCATCGGCCAGAGAAAAACCCATATCGGTCGACCTCTACTTGGCACCCCAGATGTTTTAGAACTACATTTCCAATGATGCTCAACTACACTGCAGAGTGCATGAGCATCATGGGAAATGTAGTTCCAAAACATCTGGGGTGCCAAGGTTCGCCATCACTGCTCTAGGGCGTTAGAAAAAAAAAAAAAAATGTATAATCTTTGGGGGTTCCAAGTTGTTTTCTAGCAAAAAAAAAAAAAAAAGTTTTTTAACTTGTAAACAACAAATCTCAGAAAGAGGCTCGGTCCTTAAGTGGTTAAGCTATAACTTTCCAACACATTTCAGGCACTTTCAAATGCAATTGCCTGCAAGAGCCATTAAATACACAGTTGAAATACACGTTTACTGTTTGCCTGCCAAATGATTTATAATATTATACAGAAAAGCCTTGTGATTTACACCCTTCTGTCGCACAACAAAGCTAGGCAGGTAACATCCATTTCCTAGCTCTAAAAGCTTGCTACATCACCTCTGCCTCCAGAGTACTCACGCCATCACTTCTCTTTTACAGGCAGGGAAATGATCCAGCTAACAGTAAAGCTGAACCAGGGAATAACCGGGTAGTTAAAGTGGAACTTCACCTAAGAAGGGAAGTTCTGCTTTTTCTCCTTCTCGCCCCTCCTCTGCCACTTTTGGATATATTTTTTTTTTTAGGAGCGGGAAGCTATTTCTGATAGGTGCCCATTCCAAACTTCTGCTCACGACCCCCTCCCACAATCTCCTGGGACACATCACACATCCCAGGAGGCTGCCGGTCCATTCAGAAAGTGTAGCGCTACCCACACGTGCACAGTCAGCTGTGAGCTGCAAGTCGTCACAGTCCGTTCCCCCAAGAAAGATGGCAGCGCTGGGGACTCCAAAACCAGCGAAGAACCAGCTTAGGTAAGGACAGTGCTGGATCCCTGGACTGGTAAGTGTGTCTGACTTTTAATTTTTGCACAAATCACTGAAGCTCCTCCTTAAGCAATCTACCCAGACAAGGCAGAGGTGTGTGAACAACAACATTACAAGATTCAAATCCACAGGCAAGTAAAACTGTAAAAGTAAAACACACATCTTTCAATTGCATTAACAGCCATTTGCCTGAAATGCTGCTTTAAAGTGGCTGTAAACCCAATGCCATCCTTTCTAAACTACTGCCATAGGGGTTATCTATAAGGATATACATGCCTCCTGCATGTATCTTTACCTGTCTAATGTCTCCCCCTCTGTCTGTTATGAGAACCGAAAAACTGCAGATTCTGTGGGTGGGTCTGTTGTCTGGAGCTCGGTGGGTGGAGTCGTGATGTCAGTAGACTCCCCGCCCACCTCTACACTCCCCTTGTCAATATGCATTTTCTCCTGTGTATTTCTAAGGCCCCTTTCACACTGGAGCGGTTTTCAGGCGGTATTGCGCTAAAAATACCGCCTGAAAACCGCCCCTAAACAGCCTCCGCTGTTTGTTCAGTGTGAAAGATCGAGGGCTTTCACACTGAAGCGGTGCGCTCGCAGGACGGTAAAAAAAGTCCTGCGAGCCGCTTCTTTGGAGCGGGGAAGGAGCGGTGTATTCACCGCTCCTAAACCGCTCCTGCTCATTGAAATCAATGGGACAGCGCGGCTATACCGCGGCTATAGCCGCGCTGTACGAGCGGATTTAACCCTTTTTCGGCCGCCAGCGGGGGTTAAAACCGAACCGCTAGCGGCCGAATACCGCTGCAAGAACGACGGTACAGCAGCGCTAAAAATAGCGCTGTTGTACCGCCGACGCCCCCACCGCCCCAGTGTGAAAGGGGCCTAACTGAACTTCTGCTATGATCTCCAACATCCAGTGAAAAGACAGGAAAGTAACCACATGACTTCATCATGCCAAATCGCGCTGAGGTGTGGAACAGCCAATCCTTGCAGAGCTGCTGAAGAAAGGAGTGGGGGAGGGAATTAAAAAATAATGCATGTCTCTTAGGCTGGTGCAAAAGATATGTAAATCACCTGTCACTCACAGCAAGGGGGAGGATTTGACAAAGTTTTTCTCAGTTTGTCAAGATTTATCTCACTGAACAATAAAAAAGGATTGCTCAGAGATGGATTAACTCTGTGTGGCAACACTGGGCTCAAATGATAGGAAATCTTATACTCTACAGTATGATATATAGAAAAAAAAAGTTGGGGGTTTACATCCACGTTAACATTTAAATGTAAAAATGTATGAATGTGGAAGTTCAGACTGTAAGTTCATTCAAAACAAAAAGAATGATGGCAACGCATATGGACGACAACATCCATCAACAGCTGAAACCAAGTGTGATGTAATTAGAAGCAACATAATCTAGAAGTCAAGTTTCCCACCAAGCCTTAAAATAAATGCAGGACTCCACACATAAGGCAGATAAATAAAAAGAAGTTCTGCCAGCGAATTTATAAGCATGCACAACATTGATTGTGATCTTGTATCCCAGCAGTGTAAACAATTGTAAATCATTTTATAGACTTGCAATAGGACATATCTAATAAATGATTGATAACAAAGTCTTAAGCTGGGTATACACTAGAAGTCTTTTTCTTTCAACCCAGCAGGCTAAATAAGGGGCCTAAAGAAAAAAAAAAAAAAAAAAAAAAAAAAAAAAACACGAGAAATCACTGTACTAACATAAGCAACGTTAGTACCTTGATCTCCCCCGATGAGCCCTCTCCCCAGAACACAAGTGCTGCCAGCACTGATTGGATGGGGGTTGGATGCTGGTTTTTCAGCACGCCTGTCTGAGAGCAGCTGGTCGCAAGACTGGCTTCTGTAGAACAGCTGTACACATGGGCCGAAAGTCAGCCGCTTACTGCCGAAGTGACTCTTTTCAGCAGATTTTCAGCCCATGTGTACACAGCTTTAAAAAAAGTGATTAACAAACAATGTTATAGACACGTTCTAACACAATTATAACTATGAAGGTACCATAACGGATTTGCATGGTATCAGAAATTATCTTTTTTTACAAGGTTAAAAAGTTCTGTCTTGTGACCATGCCTCTTTTCTTCCCGATAGTGAGGAGCAAGGTTACAGGACACACTGTTCCTTGTAATCCATAGTCTGTTCAGCCTGTGACAAGATGCAGGCTGTTCTTGTGCAGGGGGTGTGTTCAAGAGGATTGGAAGAGGGTATGAGCAAGAGGCAGCCTGTGATTGGTCAGGAAGGTGTGGCGACTGAACAAACTACCCAAATACAAATACAGGCATTCTGTGTGTCTGCACAGTGTCATGTACCTGTGAATGCCAAATAATGAAAACTGCTGACCATGCAAACACATATCAGCTTCTGTGCTTTGTGTGGTCAGTTCAGAACAAGGAAGAAAGCCGATTGGCAGATCAACCAGGTACTTCAGATGGAAGATGTACACAAAAATGATAGAGACTACGATTTATAAAATACACATATGTGAACACACAGATAAAAAAAATATATATATTTAGGGTAGCATACACTTTAGGGTCCCTCACACCGCAAGGGATAAATGTTTATTAAGTCTAGAGGTAGAGGAATAATGTGCAATACTTACCTTATTCCTCCCTCAAACAGGTGTTGTGCACTCTCCTGGATAAGCCCTCACTATCTTCACAAACAATGCAGACACTGGCTGAAATGCCAAAGAGAAGAGGGCGCAGGAATGGTCATAAACCTTACCCTTTACCACTAGACTTGACTTAAGCATTTAACCCTTGCAGTGTGGGAAAGTCTTTTTTCCCGGTGCCCCGATGCGCCCCCCCCCCCGCAGTACTTTAAAAGGAAACTACTGCGGGGGCTTAAAACAAAACGAAAAGAGTAACAAACAGCCCAGTACTTCTGGAACTTAAAATGGATGTAAACCCCATTCACGAAATCTGACCTGGGCACATATATTTGTAGTGTTTACTTATCTCTTTCCAAAGCCCCAAGTCCCCTGTCTTTGTGCTGCTCCATTCCTCTATTATCAGCATGATAACTTCTGACAAGTTCTATGACACAGGAGATAAAAGCAGCTGGAAATTTCTGTTGGGGAGGTAACTTAGAGACAGATAAGCAGAGAGCTGGTCTATTCACAGCACAGCTCTGCAAGTTTCTTTATTCCTCTGCCTATGTGGGGGGGGGGGGGTGCCTTTCCTCCAATCAGCTCACACACAGTGTATGCCCAGACTCCACTCCCACTGCTGAAACAGGAAGAAAAACGTCTAACACATCTGAGATTTCTAAAGAATGTAGACAACTGAGACAACAGATATACATGGAAAACTTATGTATGGTGATTTGTTTAATCTCTGTGTATCATCTGAAGCTGTTCACTTCACTGGGTATACGTGAGGGTTTACATCCACTTTAAGCATCACAGTACAGAACTGTCACATTGTCTGCTTTATAAAAAAAATGCTCCTCAATTATGAATTATGCGTTTTACTGGCATTTATGACACTATTGGGGAGATTTCCCCTCACAATATCCATCTCAGTGCTACAACAGAAAGGAAGTCTCAAAGATGACAAAAACAGCAGAAAACGGACCAAATTTTTATCCTTACATGCTCTACAAATGAAGCTGCTTTTATGGCTGTTTCTCATCGGAGAGGTTCTGTTCACTTTCTGTCTTGGCGACACAAACATTACAAGAACGGAGATACACTGGAATGTATGTATTTAGTTAGCTATGGAGGCTACTGTTCTGTCATATGCTCGCCATTTGCTACTGTTCTACAGGAGAGCAGGATAAGTCAGCAGCTGCCTATAGGAAACGCCCCCAAAATATTATAATGTATGTTGGTCCTTTCATAACAACTCACAGCAAAACACGTTAATAAAAATAGCTCCAGTATCTAGGTTACCTGGTGTGAGAGAGCAGGCCTGCAGCTGTCTGATTACATGACTCAGCTCCCCTTGAAGATTGGCACCACCGGAGGCCTTTATGGCTTCCAACATGCTCTCCAAGTCTACCACTTCATTGCCTTCCGCGTCAAACTGTGCAAATGCCTGAAAGAGAAGTCGTGGTTAATCTCAGAAGGAAAAATTTAGAATATGAATCATATACCTACTCCATTACTTTGCAGATGCCAGCGTAACATGAGGAAAAACTTTGTCAGTAAAAAAAAAAAAAAAAAAAAAACTATTTTTTTTCAAATCCACTCTGCTGGTGATGCACCCAATCCACTGTATCTTTATTTTTTTTATTGAAAAGTCACACAAGTTCATTTTAAATTATGACCAATAGGAAAATGTAAAGTTTATTTTTGTTTCTGACAAAAGAATACAAATTAATAAAAAGAAGGTTGTTACTAGCCTTTATCCTGACTGACAACTATGAAAAAAGAAAACCCATGTGCAAGACCACTTTCCCTCGATGACTGTTGGATCTTGTGTTTGCCATACATTTTACAACATTGTTGAAAGTTTTTAGGTATTCCAACAGTTTTCAGTGATGATTGACCACTTACATTTTGTTTGTTTCACAGATTTGTAAAACCAGTCAACTGAAACTATAATAGAAATATACAAAAACTATGGCAGTGCCAGCTGAAGAGCATTTTTGTTCAATTTCCATGCTAGATTTATTCACCCGGTTATTTGGAAATACAGAACAGATAAAACCATTGATGGCCAATTGCTTTGATTTAAAGCCAATAAACATCAAAACCGTCAATAAATTTGCCAAGAATACAGCGAGCCTTGGAGTGGCCTTAAAGCAGTGGTTCTCAACCTGGGGGTCGGGACCCCCTCTGGGGTCAAATGACGATTTGTCAGGGGTCACCGAACCCTGGGCTGTTCCTGAAGCCCACGCCGCTCTCCCAGCCTTTTTGCAGCCGCCCAGCAGGGTTGTCCCTGGAGCCCGTGGCCGCCCACTCAGCCTCTTCACAGCCGCCCATTCAGTTCACAGCATGGCGGGGGGGCAGAGACTAGAGGTCAGCGGACTGGTGAGGAATGTGAAGTGGGAGGGGCTGGAGGAGACCCCATCTTCTGATTTTGGCATAGGTGTCACTGCTACGAGATGCCACAAAGTGAGAAACACAGTGAAGCCGGAGACACAGTAACACTACCTGTGATTATAGTTGCCATTAAAAGTCCCCCCTACAGTTCTCAGATCAGAGGAAAAGAGGGGGAGGAACAAAGAAAAAGGGAGAGAAAGAATAAGAGAAAGAACAAGCAAGACGGCTGTAGAGATTGATGGGGGGGGGGGCACAATAAATTAGGATAGACAGAGATAAAAGGGAAAGAAAGTAGAACAAAGAGAAAGAGTGGTACATTCTAAAATGTACCATACAGAGTTTTATTACTACACGAGTGGAAGGGACTCAGGGAGCGCTAAATGTCCATGGGTTAGGGGTGCAAATCACTTGTCTTGCCTTGGGCGCTGACAACCCACGCTATGAAAATAATTTTACTGTTAGGAGTCCCCACAACTTGGGAAATTTTATCAAGGGGTAACGGCACTAGCAAGGTTGAGAACCACTGCCTTAAAGGATAAGTCTCACTTTTTAAAAAAAAAAAAAAGATGCAGTGTTAAAAAAATGTGCATTTATTAGCTATTGTTGCAGGAGTCTGTAAAGCATTACACCAGCGATCAGCAGATCGTACGAGAAAACAGATACATTCTGACAGGGAGAATTGATGAACTACCACAGTGACATGGTAGTTCATTGAAAACTACAGCTGACAGCTGCAAAGGATGTCGGGACTTGTAGTTTATTCATACACACAGAGCTCTATGTATGAATGACCCACATGGCTGTGCTGTTTTCAAAAAGCGACAGCTGGTACAGGGCTGCAACATTTGGAACATGTAACCTGTTCCCAAAGGTGAACTTATCCTTTAATGACTTCCAATTTCCATCTCTGGTCTGATGCCTATAAGATAAAAATGGAAAAAAAATTTTTTTTTAAAAAAGCAAGGTATATTTAGGCCTCATGCACACCAATTTCTTGTAAACGCTGTTTTTTCTGACAAGAGAAAATCAGCATTATAAACTCACCTATGCTGCATTTTTTCAAAACAGTGAGTTTATTTCATTGGCCAGAAATGTAAATGTATTCTGGTCATTGAAATAAACACCCAAGTACTAAACAAGCCTAGCGTTTAGGTGCGTTTAACAGCGTTCAGCATTTTTTGTGCTCAAAATTGTCTTTTCTAAACAAGATTTTAGGGTGTTCAGAAAACATCCCCTAAACTCCCCTACTACTAAACTGCTTATAACATCCATGTGTGTATGAACACATAGGACAACAGAGGGGAGTTTAAGGGAAACAAAAACAGCAGCAGTGTGCATGAGGCCGTATGCCCCTTTCACTCCAGCGGACCAATCAAGTCCGCCTGTCAATTTTTTAGGCAGACCCGATCAGACCACCCAATGTTCTCTATGGGGCGGCGGATGTCAGCGGACACATGCCCGCTGACACCCACTGGGCATCTGAGCCTATAAAATCTGCTAAGAATACATTTGCCATCCGTCCAGCGGATCGGATGGAAATGGACATGCAGTCTGTTCCAACCGACAGCCCCATGGAGGTGAGCGGGCTGTGTGCATGACCTGTCATCCGCCTGCTTAGCGGGGATCAGCTGACAGATCCCCCACTGAGCAGGCCTATTCCACTTGGATGGATCTGCTCCATATGAAAGGGGCCTTAGACCTTGGTTTCACAAGCAAGCTCTGATAAAGAATGAATGGTCAGCTGGGATGTTTTGGCAACACTGTTCATTTGCTCACAGTGCCTAGGCTTACTCATTCGGAACATAAACCAAAAACCCTAAAAATAATTACAGAACGCGGTTGCGAATTCTGATTCAAAGATATATCAAATGAACAACATTCAAAGGAAAACAAAGATCCCACGGAAAGATGTGATACAAATCAAGTTCTTGGGAATACACTCTGACGAATGGTATGGTATTGATGAGGTACGTAAAAAAACTCAGCAGTTCTCTGGAACTGCCCGCCACTGCAAAATCTCAGCAACATATGTCAATAAGAATGATAAACCAAAGAGGAAACTGCAGAACACTGAATGGATTCAACAGTTTCATGACCTGTCCTGAAAACAGATTGTCAAAGCAACCCCAAACATACACTATGGGGTTGATTTACTAAATCTAGAGAGTGCAAAATCTGATGCAGCTCTGCATAGAAACCAATCAGCTTCCATTTTTTTTGTTTGTTTTTTTTAAAGCTTAATTAAACAGACTGAAGTTAGAAGCCAATTGGCTACCATGCACAGCTGCATTCTCCAGTTTAAGTAAATCAACCCCAATGTTAATAAGATATTAGCCCCCATTCACACTTAAGCTTTTTTTTTTTTTTTGCTGATTTCCCTAGGCTAAACTACGGAGAATACCATTTATTCTAATTGATCCTGTTCACACTTATACACTTAGTTGTTTTACACCAGGGGTGCTCAACCTGTGGCCTGCAGAGCCCTCTGATGTGGCCTGCAACCTCAAACCAGGGAAGCGCATGCCAATGCTCAGAGATGACGGGTCAGCAAGCCCAGAACACGATCAACAGGTTGCTGACTCACCATCTCAGAGCAACAGAGTGCATGGAGATAGCAGCCATGGAGGAAGCAGGAGCCGCATAAGCCGATGCTTCTTCTGTAGCGCTGGCTCCTGTCTCTAAGTGATACCAAGTACACTGAGTGGGAACTTTCTAGTAGTCCAGAGAGTAACGCAAGGAGAAGCTGGAAGAGGAAAAGGTCAGTGTATTAACCGGTTCCCGACCGGCGCACGGCGATGTACGTCTGCAGAATGGCACAGCTGGGCAAATGGGCGTACCTGTACGTCCATTCGAATTCCCCGCTGTGCTTTTGCGTGCGCGCACCGGCCGAGAGCTCTGTGAGTCGGCCCGCGAGGATACCCGCGATCGCCTCACGGAGAGGATGAACGGGGAGATGCTGATGTAAACAGCATCTCCCCGTTCTGCCTAGTGACAAGTGTCACTGATCACAGCTCCCTGTCATCGGGAGCTGTGATCAGAGTAATGACACTGCTAGCCCATCCCCCTACAGGTAGTAATCACTCCCCTAGGACATACTTAACCCCTCCCCGTCCCCCTAGTGGTTAACCCCTTCACTGCCAGTGTCATTTACAGAGTAATCAGTGCATTTTTAATCGCACTGATCGCCGTATAAATGACAATGGTCCCAAAAATGTGTCAAAAATGTCCGACATGTCCGCCATAACGTCGCAGTCACAATAAAAATCGCTGATCGCCGCCATTACTAGTAAAAAAAAAAATTAATAAAAATGCCATAAAACTATCCCCTATTTAGTAGGGGTGCGCATCTTCACTGGTCTCACGATTCGATTACGATTATCTGGTCAATGATTCGATTCCGCGATGCATCACAATTACTGACGAGCTCCCACTTCCGCTTGGGCCGCCTAGGCGGCCCTTCCACCCTGCAATCTTCTGGGACACATCACAGTTCCCAAAAGATTGCCCGGCTATGCAGGAAAGCGCAGTGAGACATGCGCACCCGGATGTGAAGCTGCAAGCTGTCACAGCCAGATGCCCACAGTAGTATTGCCAGCGCTGTGGACAGGCAGGGGAGAGAATGGAGGGTTTGGGTGGCCACGTCGCTGGATTGTGGGACAGGTGAGTGTCTTTTTATTAAAAGTCAGAAGATGCACTTTTTTTGTAGCTGCTGACTTCTAATAAACAAAAAATTGACTGGAACTCCGCTTTGAATTAAAAATAACCTCACTCCCTTAAAAAGTGCACTAATCCGGTGCACTACAGGGTACAGACATTCACACACACACACACACACACGGCTGCTTGGAGGTCAGAAGGGACAGAATCCACAGATGACAAACAGCCCTGTGAAGTTCCCTGTACTGTCTCTGTGCTGACCAGTGGCAGCTGGTGCTCAAAATTTTTTTGGGGGGCGCAAACAAACTGAAAAATACTGAACCTCCCCCATCAAATGCAGCCTCACTGTGCCCGTCAAATGCAGCCTTACTGTGCCCGTCAAACGCAGCCTTACTGTGCCCGGCAAACGCAGCCTTACTGTGCCCGGCAAACGCAGCCACCTGTGCCCATTAAATGCAGCCATCACTAACCCCACACAATTACTTTCTTTTAATTAATGTTATATTCCAATAGATGCTGTGCCCCCGCTGTATGTGCTTTTAAAAAACAATGTCACCACATACCGAATTTCGCCGTCGTAGTACGATCATGTGACTCCCGGCTCGTCCCGCCCCTCTCTGCTCTCCTCTCACGTGTCTCCTGAGTCCTGACGTCAGCGGGGAATTCTCAGTCCCACCCGCTGACTATAGTTACCGTATCAGAAGAGAGGCGGGCGGGACTGAGAAATCCCCGCTGACGTCAGGACTCAGGAGACAAAAGAGGAGAGAGGAGAGCGGAGAGGGGCGGGACGGGCGTCACATGATCATACTACTACGGCGAAATTCGGTATAAAGCAACATTGTTTTTTAAAAAAGCACATACAGCGGGGGCACAGCATCTATTGTCATACAACATTCATTAAAATAAAGGCATTTTAAAAATACGCTCGGAGCGTTTTCCCGGGAGGGGCAGGGCTAGTAATGACATCACCAGACATCGATTTTCCGGTCCTTATGCATCGATGCCGCATCGGGACACCCGAATCGCGATGCAACGATTAATTTCAGCACCCCTACTATTTAGTAAAAGCTATAACTTTTGCGCAAACCAAACGCTTATTGCGATTTTTTTTTTTACCAAAAATATGTAGAAGAATACGATCGGCCTAAACTGAGGTAAAAAAAAGTTTTTTTTTTTATATATTTTTGGGGGATATTTATTATAGCAAAATGTAAAAAATAATGCGTTTTTTTTTCAAAATTGACTCTCTTATTTTGTTTATAGCGCAAAAAATAAAAATCGCAGAGGCGATCAAATACCACCAAAAGAAAGCTCTATCTGTGGGAAAAAAAAGGACGTCAATTTTGTTTGGGAGCCACGTCGCGCGACCGCGCAATTGTCAGTTAAAGCGACGCAGTACCGAATCGCAAAAACACTCAGGTCAGGAAGGGGGTAAAATCTTCCGGGGCTGAAGCGGTTAAAGGATAAGTTAACTTTTTTTTTTTTTTTTTTTAAATATAAATGCACATTTTTTTGTAAGTAAAAAAATGTGCATTTATTACATTTTGTAGCAAGAGCCTGGAAAGCATTGCACCAGCGATAAGATCACTGATGCCATGCAGGTTTGCACCTGAATCAGAGCCAAAGCTGCACAGGACCCTTCCGAAATATGGAACGCGAGCACACTCTCCTGCCATGAGGATTGGATGCTACTGCTGCACACAGAAGGCTTTTTATCTTAATGCACAGAATGCGACATCAGCTGGTTAAATAAAAACTTTCCGACATTTGGCCCGGGTGTACGACAGCCAGTTCGGCCGGTTTCTGTCTGACAAGCATGACCGGCTCCCAATCAGCACTCTTAGCCAAGGGCCACTTTCTTCAGAGCCCTGCAACTGCAGCAGTTGATTGATAATTATAATTGAAAAAATATATGTCAACGTAGAGTGGTACTGCAGACATAACTTGATTAACTGTGTGTCGTCCTCAATGCCTCTATGTAAACAAGGCAGATCGCTGTTCTGACAGGGGAAAAGGGATAGATTTGTGTACCTGCAAAGCAGGGAATACATTCCATCTTTTCCCCTAGAAAAAGAACCTCACACAGTACACACAAACACTGGTTAAGCACACAGTTAACCCTTTCATTGCACCTGACATTAACCTCTTCCCAGCCAGTGTCATTAGAACAGTGACTACGCATATTTTTAGCACTAATCCCTGTATCAGTGTCATTGGTTCCCAAAAAGTGTTAGAATGTCCACCGCAGTACTGCTATAAGTCGCTGATTACAGCCAGTACTAGTAAAAATTCAATAAATAGAAATATCCCATTTGTAGATATTATAGTTTGTAGACACTATAACTTTTGTACAAACCAATCAATATATGCTTATTTGGGTTTTTTTTTACCAAAAACATGTAGCTGAAAACATATTGGCCTATATTAACCTCCCTGGCGGTATTCCCGAGTGTGGCTTGGGGTTAAAATTCAGTACCATTAGCGGTAACCCCGAGCCACACTCGGGATCGCATTGCAGGATCCTGGGGCGGCTTTACTTACCTTGTCCCCGGGATCCTGCGATGTCCCCCGCAGTGTCCGAGGGCTCCGTCCTCCTTGGAAGCCTCTCCGTGCCAGGCTCCGTTCCCTGCGAGCGGCGCGACGCACGGGGGCGGAGCCTGGCGGCAAATTCAAAAAAATGTCAAAATCATAACACATACAGTACTGTAATCTTACAGATTACAGTACTGTATGAAATGATTTCACATCCCTTTTGTCCCCAGTGCTTTGTCCTATGCCCTGCATGCAGTTTTACATGATATACACTGTTCTTTCTGCCTGGAAACTGGAGATTGTCCATAGCAACCAAAAAGTGTCCCTTTACGTCAAAAGTGGCTTTAGACCAGCTAGAAAACAGCGATAGTAAATTAGAACACTTGCAGAATTGAGCGATAGTGAATTGTGGGGAAATTTATTTTATTACTATTTTTTTTTTTTAATTATTTATTTTTATTTATTATATTATAATTTATGTTTTTGTGTTTCAAACTTTATCATACCCGGGATATCTACTAGAGTTTGGACAGATTTAAGTGTGTTATTGTTAAGATTTACAGACCTACAATATAAAACGCCAAATTTCCATGCAAAATAATTGTACCGCTTTCAGCACCTAAAATCCAAAAGAATCATACCGCCAGGGAGGTTAAAGAAATTTTTTTTTTTTACATTTTTTTTATTGGATATGTTTTATAGCAGAAATTCATTTTTTTTTTTTTTTTTTTTTTTTTTTTTAATTGTCAGTCTTGTTTATAGCAGAATAAATAAAAATGCAGTGGTGATCAATTATTACCAAAAGCCATTTGTGGGAAAAAAAGTACATAAATTTTATTTATGTACAGTGGTGCATGACCGCGCAATTGTCAGTTAAAGCGGGGTTCCACCCAAATTTTGAACAATATCTGTATGTATTCTCTTCCTTGCCTAGATGCTGACATGCCGTTTAAAAACATTTAAATCGCAGTAATTACCTTTTATTTTTCTATTCTTCTTTGCACTTCCTGGTTCTCCTCCCGTGGGAGTAGGCATGTTTCTAGCCTCTCCCAGACTCCGCACAGTCTCCTGGGAGCTAGTCTCAGGCTTCCAAGGATGCCACTGAGCATGTGCGGGAACGAGCGGTGAATGCTGGGAGCACAGCATTCACCGCATCCAGGTAATAAATGCTTGTGGGCTTCAAATGCCCACAATGAAGATGGAAACCGCCTGCAGTGAATAATATAAGTTATTCTTTCCGACGAAATCTGACACAGGACACAAGCGGACATATTACACACAATATGTGAGTATGTAATGCTGAGAAGAAAAGTTTGTGAATGAACTCAAAAAAAAAAAAAAAGATAGATAGGTGGACCCCCGCTTTAAAGTAATGCGTGCCATATAGCAAAAAATGGCCTGATCATGAAGAGGGAGTAGATATTCCGGAGGTTAGGCAAGTATAACTTGGCTTTCTGAACCCCTAGACCACAAAAAGCAAATAACCCATGCAGTGTAAGCATAGCCCCACTGCATGGTTATAAATAATAATTTGCTCAGAGTTCTACTTTAAAATCCCTGCAAGGTACATTGATCAACCAGAGAAGATTTCTTTTGTTTTTTCTCAACAAAAGCTTACTTTTTAACTCGGCTTGCCACTGCCTGTCAAATTCTGAAACTGAAGTCATCGGGGCTGTGCTGCAATCATGAGCCACATCCTCGGTTTTAAGCAAAAATCATGGGCAGTCTGGAGATGGCACTATTGCCTCCTGACCACCTGAGAGCTGCTGCTTTACCACCTTCTGAAAAGCAATCCACTGCAGATTCATTCATCTGTGAAAAGTGGCACTTTTGTGAACCTAGCCCTATAGTGTTTGACCAACACAGTACCTCAGGTGTGAGATATGTTTATTAATGTTGGCCATAGATGAATGGAACATTTGGCCAGTTCAGCAGGGAGCTTCCGAAATTTGATCCATGTATGGCTGTTCCCATTGGAGTCAACCTAATGATCAACTTCTCTCTAACAGGAACGATGTAAAGCTTTCATTCGATCGGCCAACTGAGAATCTGCAGGGCTGATCAGTCTATTGTGACAGTGTAGGGGGGGGAGAGTCCCAGCTCGCTGTCAGAATACATTAACCACTTGCCTACTGGGCACTTTCACCCCCTTCCTGCCCAGGCCAATTTCCAGCTTTCAGCGTTGACACATTTTGAATGACAATTACGTGGTCATGCAACACTGCACCCAAATTAAATAGTTTTTTTTTTCACACAAATAGAGCTTTATTTTGGTGGTATTTAATCACTGCTGGGTTTTTTAGTTTTTGCTAAAAAAAAAAAAAAAAAAAAAAAAAGACTGAAAATTTAGAAAAAAAAAATGTTCTTAGTTTCCGTAAATTTTGTAAATAAGTAATTTTTCTCCTTCACTGATGTGCGCTGACTGGCATCGCTAATGGAGAAGGATTGGTGTCACTGATGGGGCTGTACTGTAGGGCACTGATCATCAGTGCCCTGTTTACCTGTACAGTCTCCCCTGCGAGGAGATTCCGCTAATCGGCTCTCCTCGCCCCACACACTGTCAGTGTGAGGCAAGGAGAGCTGATAAACGGCACTTCCTTGTTTACACATGACCGGCTATGATTGGACACTTTGCGGCCGCCGCGCACAGGAGCGCCTGTTCTGGGGCGCCATCATATGACGGCATCCCAGAAGGAGAGTGCCTACCCACCACCTTCATTTTACTATACAGCAGGTGGCAAGTGGTTAACCACACGCCAACCACGCTATAGCAAGTGCGGTCAGCCAGTTCTGGGAGGGCGTCATATGACATCTTCCTGTAATTGCGCCCACCATGAGGGGCAGTGCGCTCTGTGATCGCTGTGCCCTCTGGACACAGCTGATCACAGATCGAGGTAAAAAGCCAATCACAGTGACTCTTTACCACATGATCATCTGGGTCCAATCACAGCTGATCACGATGTAAACACACTTGCTGGTTATCAGCATTCCTTTCCTCGCGCTGTCACAGTGTGAGGAGAGGGTTAGTAACCGGCTAGTGTGAAAGGGGACATTAGCACTGATCATCAGTGTCCTGATTATCAGTACAAAATAAACAGTGCCCACCAGTGATGCCTATCAGTGCACATCAGTGAAGGAGGGAAATTACCTGTTTGCAAAATTTTATAAAGTAAGAATATGTTTTTTTTTTCTCCAAATTTTTGGTCTTTTTTTTCATTTGTACAGCAAAAAATAAAAAACCCAGTGGTGATTAACCGCTTGCCGATCGCTTCACGTATATATACTGCGGCAGAAAGGGCATGTAAAGGCAGAATCACGTACCTGTACGTTGCCCTTTAAGAAGCGGCATTCGGGCGCCGCAAGCTCCATTAGTGTGATCGTGGGTCCCGTGCACTCGATGTCCATGGGGATACCCGCGATCGTCTCACGGAGAGGAAGAACGGGGAAATGCTGATGTAAACAAGCATCTCCCCGTTCTGCCTAATGACACTGATCATAGCTCCCTGTGATCAGGAGCGGTGATCAGTGTCGTGTCACACGTAGCCCCTCCCCCCCTCGCACAACTGTTGCAAAAAGTGTGCTCTGGTCATTGGCCAGCCAAATGGTCCGGGGCTTAAGTGGTTAAATACCAACAGAAATCTCTATTTGTGTGAATAAAATGATAAAAATTATCTTTGGGTACAGTGTTGCATGACCGCACAATTGTCAAATTGTGACAGCACTGAAAGCTGAAAATTGGCCTGGGCAGGAAGGTGGTGAAAGTGCCCAGTAGATAAGTGGTTAAACAGCAGAAAGCATCCCTCTATCCACCTCCAATCAGTGGATAGGACAATCTCTTAGCCTGCCAGATGATCAAGTAAAACGTGACTCATCTATGGGCTGCTTTACATTGGTGGTAATACAGATTATAGCTGGAGCTCAGCAAATTGATAGAAGTATCACACTGAAATCTGTGGATACATCCAAAGACATGTATGTGCTCCTTCATGTATGGAGGCTGCCATTGCTGATTTGAAAATGCTGGTTGCTAGACTTCACATGCCCTGCTGGGGATCACCATGAATGATTAGTAATGGCAGCCTCCAAGCTTAGTTAGTGTGCAGTGTGTGTGCCCCCCCCGGCTGCGTGCACCATAAGCCCAGGCAGCGTGCGCCTAGGCTGTGCATGCCCTGGCTGCGTACACCCGGGCTGCGTACACCCAAACTGCGTGCGCCCCGCCTGCGTGCTGCATAGCCCCTCGGCTTCAGGCTGCGTACCCCGTAACCCCCCCCGCTTCAGGCTGCGTGCCCCATAACCCCCCCCCTGCGTGCGCCCCGGCTGCATACGCCCCCCGGCTGCGTGCCCCGTAACCCCCCTCCTTCAAGCTGCGTATGCCCCGGCTGCGTGCGCCCCGGCTTCAGGCTGTGTACGCCCCCAAGCTTCAGGCTGCGTGCCCTGTAACCCCCCTGCTTCAGGCTGCGTACACCCTGGCTGCGTGCGTCCCGGCTTCAGGCTGCGTGCCCCGTAACCCCCCCTGCTTCAGGCTGCATACGCCCTGGCAGCGTGCCCCGTAACCCCCCTGCCTCAGGCTGCGTACACCCTGGCAGCGTGCCCCGTAACCCCCCTGCTTCAGGCTGCGTACACCCTGGCTGCGTACACCCTGGCTGCGTGCGCTCCGGCTTCAGGCTGCGTGCCCTGTAACCCCCCTGCTTCAGGCTGCGTACACCCTGGCTGCGTGCGCTCCGGCTTCAGGCTGCGTGCCCCGAAACCCCCCTGCTTCAGGCTGCGTACACCCCGGCTGCGTGCGCCCCGGCTTCAGGCTGCGTGCCCCGTAACCCCCCGGCTTCAGGCTGCGTACACCCTGGCAGCGTGCGCCCCGGCTTCAGGCTGCGTGCCCCGTAACCCCCCCTGCTTCAGGCTGCATACGCCCTGGCAGCGTGCCCCGTAACCCCCCTGCTTCAGGCTGCGTACACCCTGGAATCGGCCCCGTAACCCCCCATGCTGTGTGCGCTCCGGCTTCAGGCTGCGTGCGCCGTAACCCCCCCTGCTTCAGGCTGCGTACACCCTGGCTGCGTGCGCCTCGGCTTCAGGCCGCGTGCCCCGTAACCCCCCTGCTTCAGGCTGCGTACACCCTGGCTGCGTGCGCCCCGGCATCAGGCCGCGTGCCCCGTAACCCCCCGGCTTCAGGCTGCGTACGCCCCGGCTTCAGGCTGCGTACGCCCCCCGGCTTCAGGCTGCGTACGCCCCCCGGCTTCAGGCTGCGTGACCCGTAACCCCCCTGCCTCAGGCTGCGTGACCCGTAACCCCCCTGCCTCAGGCTGCGTGACCCGTAACCCCCCTGCCTCAGGCTGCGTGACCCGTAACCCCCCTGCCTCAGGCTGCGTGACCCGTAACCCCCCTGCCTCAGGCTGCGTGACCCGTAACCCCCCTGCCTCAGGCTGCGTGACCCGTAACCCCCCTGCCTCAGGCTGCGTGACCCGTAACCCCCCTGCCTCAGGCTGCGTGACCCGTAACCCCCCTGCCTCAGGCTGCGTGACCCGTAACCCCCCTGCCTCAGGCTGCGTGACCCGTAACCCCCCTGCCTCAGGCTGCGTGACCCGTAACCCCCCTGCCTCAGGCTGCGTGACCCGTAACCCCCCTGCCTCAGGCTGCGTACGCCCTGGCTGCGTGTTTCCCCCGGCTTCAGGCTGCGTGCCCCGTAACCCCCCTGCTTCAGGCTGCGTACGCCCTGGCTGCGTGTGCCCCAGCTGCAGGCTGCATGCCCCGTAACCCCCCTGCTTCAGGCTGCGTACGCCCTGGCTTCAGGCTGCGTACGCCCCCCCGGCTTCAGGCTGCGTGACCCGTAACCCCCCTGCCTCAGGCTGCGTGCGCCCTGGCTTCAGGCTGCATACGCCCCCCAGCTTCAGGCTGCGTGCCCTGTAACTCCCCTGCTTCAGGCTGCATACGCCCTGGCTGCGTGCTCCGAATTCAGGCTGCGTGCCCTGTACGCCCCCCGGCATTCAGGCTGCGTGCCCCGTACGCCCCCCGGCATTCAGGCTGCGTGCCCCGTACGCCCCCCGGCATTCAGGCTGCGTGCCCCGTACGCCCCCCGGCATTCAGGCTGCGTGCCCCGTACGCCCCCCGGCATTCAGGCTGCGTGCCCCGTACGCCCCCCGGCATTCAGGCTGCGTGCCCCGTACGCCCCCCGGCATTCAGGCTGCGTGCCCCGTACGCCCCCCGGCATTCAGGCTGCGTGCCCCGTACGCCCCCCGGCATTCAGGCTGCCTTCCCCGTACGCCCCCCCCCCTTAAGGTTGCGTGCCCTATACGCCCAAGCTTTGTGCAGTGTATGCAGGCAGGGTCTTACCTCCTCGCACTCCTCCCGGCCATTGGCCCGGCTCTCCATCATCTCTATAAACTGCTCCCGGCTCAGCGCCTCCTCTCCCCGGCTCAGCCTCTCCTCCAGCCAGCGGAGCAGGGCGCTCTGGTGCCGGGAAACCACGGACTCCGGAGCCCCTACATCCCTAAGCCGGGCCGCCGCCTCCCTCAGCCGGGCCTGCTCCAGCAATACCCCGGGGGAGGGCGGCAGTAACAGCGGGGATGACGGGCCACCGGGGCTCCCCAGCTGGACTGCACTGTGCTGGCCGCCCGCTCCTCCCGCCGTGTCCGCGGCTGCTGTGCTGCTCTCTTCTTGCTCCATTCCCGGGTCGTCTTCATCCCCGCTGCCACCGCTAATCGCGTTCCCCATAATGATGGCGGTGACCAGCAGTGCTCTGTTGTATCCGGAGGGCCTACGAGGCCCGGGCCGCCTCCACCTTCCCGGACAAGACCCGCCCCACAGCCCGCCCTGTAATGGCAGCTCAGACAGGCACCTGTCACCACAGCCTGACACACTGACTGCACCCAACCAGGACTCCTCACACCGGGCCTGCTGCCTCACTATGGCGGCAAACGTGTCCCAGGGACTTCCTGTGAGGAGGAGGAGGGGGGTCATTTCTTCTAAACTTACTTCCCTATACTGCTTTACACTATATGAATCCTTTGTGAAGCAATGTCCTCATTTATAACCAGGCTAACAAACATTAGTGTACAGTCAGCAATATACGCACATTCAGTATATTAAACCCAATCACTAAGGCCTGGGCGTTTTGAGACGGCAGCACAATCGCTGCCCACGATTTCAAAACGCACTACAATCGCAAAAGACAGGCTCAAGCACCTTTATTTTCAATGGTACCTATAACACGGCGCAGTATTGTTACGATTCAAATGCAGCAAATCACAGTGAAGCTTGTCCAAAAAGAGGCAGGAGCTCCTTTTAGGCAACAAGCTTCACGTGATGCAATTTGCCACATGGCCGTGTTTTAGGCGCCATTGAAAATAATGGCACATTAACCTGCCTTTTGCGATTATAGTGTGTTTTGAGATTGCGGGCAGAATCGTAGCGATGGAGCCTAAACTTGCAGCTTAAAGTGAAGCTTTAGTCAGAAAATGAAGTCCTGCGAGATGACTTCAGGCTGGCCCCTTTTGCAGGTGTAGCTATGTAGCACCCTCTAGGTAGGTAGGTGCTAGAGTTAGAATTTTTTGGAGGACAGGTAAATTTAGGCAGGCTTGGCTGGGAGTGGCTCAGGGTAGCAGCTGGTGACCCATAGGCAGCATCACTGAGACCTCCCTCTTCTTTCCAGAGGAGAGCCCTGACCAATCCCCAACCTGGATTGGCAGGGGGCAGGCCTCCCTAAATACCCAGGGTCAGCCCAGCTGGGGAGGAGTTGTTGGGTGGAAGAGCTGGAGTGGGAGAGTGTGTCGGGGCCTTTGAGGGAGCTCCCCAGTCTGGGGGGTGACCTTGGGCCTGGGCTCCGGTGCAGTCGGGAACACTTCCAAAAACACATGGTGTGAAGGAATGTGATGTAGATAATAATAATAGTAATGTCTATTTTCTTATGTGCATACATATTTTTCTCCTTACTCATTATATAAGTATACAGGTTTGCTCTGTTCCTATATTTTCTCAAGATGGCGGGTACCCCCTACATCCCACACATCAGAAGAACGCGGAACTGAAGATAAAACCAAGGACCAGCCAGACCTCGTTATGAAAATTCTCCATCTTCTTTATCTTCTTAACCAATGAGATGTACCTATTAGACTAACATAGCAATGACGTATTTGTTTGTATAAAACATTAACACCGCCTTGAATAAATTAGAAGTGAAACAAGTAATAGCGCTGAGCGTGTCTCAGAGTGTTTACTTTTATATGCATGCATATCAACACTTTTCAAATTAGAGACAGCAGCAGATAACCTTGGGCTCGATTGGAGCTCTTAATCATTTCCATAACAGATGGTGCCGAAACCCGGGACCTCAGGCTACAGTCGAAGCCGTACCGCGATAAGCATTCGGGCGTTAACTGATTGATGAGACGGGGTTTGCGCAGCCCTAACAGTACCGGTGAGTTTGATTTATATTCTTACCACTGTACGACTCTCTTATCTTTCGGTTGACGGCTGGATTCTGTCGGTATGCTGAGACTGTCTTAGAGGCAGGTAATTCCTCGCCTGAGGTTGTTTTAACGAACCTGCCAATGGGTTTCTGCTGACTGTATTTTTTGTTCACTGTCTGCCATTCTTTGGGCTACGAAACTCAGCAGTCTAAGGGTGCTACATGTGTGAATGGGTAGTCTCATCTCCAGATGAGCTTTCGGCCTCTGGCATGAGATTGTTTCCCGTGTGGCAAACGTTATAGACGGGTTACTCTGGGTTCGACGAACCTTTGAGGGGTATTTCAGCTGCTGGCTTTGCAGCCTGAAGTGCTACATGTGTGAATGGGTAGTCTCATCTCCAGATGAGCTTTCGGCCTCTGAGATGAGATTGTTTCCCTTGTAGCAAGCGTCTATAAACGGGTTTATTTTAGCAGGGTGGTCTGCCCTTGTGGTTATTTTAGCCTGCTAAAATTTTGCAGTTCGAAGAGTGGCAGGTGTAATGTCCTGTCGTGATTGTATTTGTGGTTTATTGTTTGCTATACATGAGAGGGGGTGGGGACTGGTGAAAGTCAGAGAAGGAGGGCTGCCCGGGGGATCTGTTGGGTCGCGGGCCGTTGCTCCTCACTACCCCTGATGTGTTTGTTCTTGTTCTGAGATTAACCGTACATTAGTCTTATGAGCCCCCACCGAAGGAATTTGCTGATAAGAACGCTGAGAAAAATATTAACCCCTTGGTTGTACGGGAGAAAAGAAAGTGATATTGCAAAGAAGATGTTGAAATAGTTAACAAAGTTGAAAGAAGTGGCGAAAGTTATGTTGCTGAAGAGACAGGGAGAAAAATCCTGTGTGATAAAGAAAATTGGATAAAGGAAGTTAAGAAAGATGGCGATTGTATTATGTATGTGTATCACAGAGCTGATGATATGTTGGAACTTGAAACAAAGGAGGGGAGGGACAGCACTGCCCTCCGTCTAACAACCACTCCTTTCTCACCACCCAAGCACAACCCACTGTGACAACTCAGCCCGGCGGCCATCTTAGTGCACCCATGCCTTCACTTTCTACCCAGTCCAGTGCACTTCCTGCCGGCGGCCATCTTGGTACACCCAGTAAGCTTAAACAGCCTGTACCCAGCCCTCCCTGTTTAAACCAAGATGGTTCATACCACACACCTGTCTTCCCCAATACGGGAGCATCACATTCCCAAGCCGGATATGTTAATGATGAAGAAGCATCTGAGTGGGAAGCCCGACAGCAGGCAGCAAGGCCACCCACTGATTTAACCCCCAATCCGGCTCCAGACTCTCAGTTCCCAGAGGATCTCAAACACATGCTGGCAACCGTAAAGAACAGTGCCCCTTGCCAGCCCCTGCCCCAACAACAGTCTCGGTTACCAGAAGGGGCACCAGTGATGTATGTCGCTTTTACTCTATCACAAGCAGCGGCCTTAGTGACAAGTCTGCCTGACCCAGAGAAGCAGCCAATTCCCTTCTACCACAGGATAGTGCAGATACAAGAAACTTACTCAGCTGCCTGGAGAGACTTGATCAGCCTATGCCAAATCAAAGCAGGATATGTCTTTTGGCCAGTCATGCAGATGGCCTTCAATGATGCCTTCCTGACAAGTGCCACTTCCTACACCTCAGGCGTGGAGTTCTGTGCACAACTCCACGACTGGGCAAAGGAGAAGTTGACGGATCAGAAGACCACAATCCAAGATATTACCCAAGATAAAGGGGAGTCTGTGAAGAAGTATCATGCTAGACTCATAAAGGCACACACACACATGTTATCAACTGCTTTTGTTTCAGGGCTCAGAGAGGATATCAGAAAAGGCCTGATGGTGGCCCGCCCTGAATACCATTCAATGAAAATGTCTGATTTATTGTTGGTGACCAGAGGTATAGAAAATCAAAAAGGTAAAAAACCAACGCCCCTCATGGTAACCCATGACGAAGATCCCGCCTACACTAGTCCACCACCACTGCTCAATACCAGGGAAAGGATCACCTGTTACAACTGTGGGAAACGGGGTCACTTCAGAAAAGAATGCAGAGCCCCAAGATGTCCCAGACGAAAAACCTACCACTTTCCTCATTGACAGGGGTGCAGCCAAAAGTGTGTTGAGGGCGGTGAATCTGCCTAATAATTCTTTCCTTTCCACTATTGATGTTTCCTGCGTAGGAATGGATGGGGTGCCCCGCTCCAGTCCACTTCCTGATTTGCTTGCCAGATTTATGGTGTCCTCTACATGTCCCTTGAATCTACTAGGAGCTGATGTGTTGCCCGGACTACAGGCCTCAATCAGGACACGCCTGAAGGGGGGGTGAAGTTACATACTCCCCTATCTTTAGAAGATTCATCTGCTTTGTGTTCTCTGCCTCTCCTGATGACACTTAATGAAGCAAAAACTTCAAGTTCAATACTGCAGGAAGTACTTGACAGAATCCCTGCGTGCCTATGGTCCACAGGACCGGAAGACAACGGTCACTTAAAGGTGCCACCAGTTTCAGTCAAGCTAAAAGAGGGCGCTTCATTGCCCCGGAAACCACAATAACCCCAAGAAGAGAATCCTAAAAAGAGAACCAGGTACCTACTGTGGATGCCTTTGACTGCAAAATACCTCACAGAGGTGGACCTTACAAACGTTTTCTTCAGTGTCCACCCTCACCCCTCCTGCTGGTACCTTTTTGCATCCATCCACGGAAAGAAACGGCAACATACCTAAACAGTTGTGCCACAAGGGGCACAGAACTTTCCAAGCCAGTTTGCAAAAGCTATGGCTATCATCCTTGACACATGACAAGAGGAACACCCGGAAGTGATTCTCTTCCAACATGTTGATGACCTTCTCCTTTGTGCAGCTGACTTACCCCCTGTTGAAGTCACCTCAGAAAGCCTGTTGTGCTATCTTGCCAACCAGGGCTGCAGAGCCTCAAAGCCCAAAATGCAGTGGTGCTCAACACCTGTCATTTTCCTTGGACTAATTTCCTAGTGCAGAGCATGGATTCCAGAAGCCTTCCTACTGATGCTCTGCAATCAGACCCCTTCCAGATGTCTCCTGAAGAAATATCTAAGTTTGAGGCCCTCAAGTGTGCCATCTCAGGCGCTAGGGCTCCCAGCCTACGACAAAACGCTCAAGCTCTTTGTATCCGAACGTCTGGGACATGCTGCAGGTGTACTCACCCAATCACACGGCATCAGCCTACGCCCTGTAGGATATTATTCCTGTCGACTGGATGTGGTAGTCAGAGGAGGCCTATTGTGTCTGCGAGCTGGATTTGCTACACAAGCCTTGCTTGACAAAACTTTGAACTTGGTCCTCGGACACTGCCTCGTTCTGCTTGCTCCCCATGACGTTGTTGCCATATTCAACCAAGATCCAGCCGAAACACTTGTCCACTACCAGACACTTGAGACTCCTGTGTTCCCTCCTACTGGACAGCATTACTCTATTAAGTTGTCAAACACTGAACCCTACCACCCTTCTTCCACTTCTCGAGGAGGGAAAGGAGGAGGAGGAGTAGAGTCTTGACTTGTCACCCCCGTGACCGCACAGGACACGCGGTCACCACTGAAAACACTGTTCTACAAGCTGAAGCCTTACCACCGGTGATGTCTGCACAGGAGGCAGAGCTGTAAGCACTTACTACAGCATGTAAATGGGCAGAGGGAAAAAGAGCCAAGATATGCTTTCAACATTGCCCATGATTATGGTGTTATCTAGAACAGAGGATTCCTGATGGCTGCAGGAACACCTGTGAAAACTTGATTGATGCCTTGCTTCTCACAACCCAAGTGACTATTCTGAGTAAAGCACACGACAAAATGAACTCAAAGGAAGCTTAAGGCAATCATCGAGCCAATACAGCTGCCAAACAGACAGCTGGTGGTCCACGGGAAGTGGACAGCAGGGTGGTAGAAGAAGACCACCCCGTGCTTACCTTACAGACTTTCCCAGTGGACAGAGTTTATCTAAAAGAACTACAGGAAACAACAAGTGCGGATAAGAAGGAAAGCTGGAAACGGAGAGGAACAACTCTCAGAAATGGACTATTCGAGTGCAACAAGAAGCCTTGTCTACCCAGGAGTATGTACCCAGCCGTGGTGCAATGGGCACATGGAGCTGCCCACTTGACAAAGACTTTTATGAACTCTCTTATCAACAAGTGTTGCACCAAGAGTTACTCCACTGACCGACAGCTTCTGCAGATCATGCATTATCTGCACCAAATGTAACCCAGGATGCACAGAAGAAGCACAGAAGAAGCACAGAAGAAGCACAGAAGAAGCACCTGGCAAAAGCCCTATACCCCATTCCAGAGGATGCAAATTGATCATTCTCAAGTGCCAAGAAGTGACAGATTTGAAAACGCCCTAGTGGAAGTGGTCACGACTGCCAGGACCACAGCTAAGAAACTACTGAGTGAGATAGTATGTAGATTTGGGGTCCCAGAGGTGATATTGAGAGATCAGGGACCAGCCCTAACAACAACCCTTACTAAAGAGATTTGGGCAGCACTGGGGGTTCAGTTGGCACTACACATCCCATACCACCCTCAAAGTAGCGGGAAGGTAGAAAGGATGAATGGGACACTAAAAACAGGATGTTAAAGATGGCCCAAGAGACTAACATGAGTTGGCCAGACAGTTAGCCCATTGCCCTGTTCAGTGTCAGACACACCCCCAGGGGAAACATGCCCTATCCCCTTATGAAATTTTGTTTGGTTCAGCTCCCAGACTTGGTTGTTACTTTCTACAACAGTTACAGTTACAGTCTGATGTGTTGACTAATTATGTAACCACATTATCACGAGAATTAACCTGAATGCATGTCCAGGTGTTTTCTTCCATTCCAGATCCTGAATTAGATACAGGAACACACCAACTACTGTCTGGAGATCCTTGAGCCAAGTTATGATGGTCCATTCCAAGTTTTGGTGACCACAGCCACCTCAGTCAAGTTGGCCAGGAAGAACACCTGAATGCACGCTTATCACTGCAGGAGAGCGTGTTTTCGGGTGCTGCATATCCTTTTTCTGTTTGATCTAGGGGGGAGGGGCCCAGGAGGTGGCCATCACAAAAATGATAACATAATTACATTTTGGTGTAACTCTTCAGGTACACATGTGACCACCTTTACCTTAGATTACTGTGACATAGTACCTTGTCCGTTTGACCCTTCATGGTGATGCCATTGGTACAGTGATATCCCTGACGGTAAGGACATATATGTATGCCACACAGACAGTTACTGGGGACAGAGTTGTGGTTTCTGTGGGGGCCAGTGGGTTGGAACACAGGGCCAGACTGGGCGACCACAGAGTGCATTAGACAAAAAAGATGAAAATAGAAAGCCCCCATATCCTAACCAAAGATACCCCTGATACATACACTGACCCAGCACACAGTCAGAGGAGGAAGCGAACAGCTCTCTCCGGAAGCTTTGATCCTCATGTATACATACATGTCATAGGGGTTACAAGGGGGGTCCCTGATGAGTTTAAAGCCAGGGATCTGGTAAAAGCTGGTTTTGAGTCTTTGATCCCCATAACAACTGTCAGCAAGAATGTAGATTGGATTAACTACATGTCATGGTTATGCAATAGAGTTTGTCGATCAGCATACCTGTCTCCATGTGTTCATCTCTAGAGACCAGCTGACCCTCACCTGACTGCTTTTGTAACCTCTCCTCTAAGCATGGCCCCACCCCAGGCCCTATCAGGGAACCCTATATTAACCTGTGCACTGCAAGCCAGCAGTGCTGATCAACCACTGTGTGTTAGCCTCTGTGTGTACTTGCTACATCTGATTCCGGTTACCGACCTTGGCTTGTACCTTACTTTCCTTGTTGTTCCAGTCTGCTGCCTCCTTCCTCTTCTCCTGTAGTGTGAGCGTGAGCTGTGAGACCCCGGGGGCCGCGACCTGGAGCCAGACTGCAGCGCAGTCCATCCTCACCACTAGAGGCTCTGGTGAACACCTGCTGGCTCTTAGACTCCGCGCCCTGGGGAATCTATGCTCTAGCTCCCAGTGGGATCTGTGTCAGTGATCCAGTAGACCTGATTCCTGAACCTCCCAGGGTACAATCCGCAGCAGTCAGCCATAGGGACCACTACCTTGCGGTGCATTCCTGATCCCAACGGTGTGCATCTGTCACCCAGCCTCTAGGTGACCTGACACTACACATATTATAACCAACAGAGATTTGTAAATTACTCTAAAGATGCCCTCCAGGGAATTGCTGACCAGTTAGCCCCCACTTCCTACATGACATTCCAGAACCGGATGGCCTTAGACATGGTGTTAGCCGAGAAGGGGGGTGTCTGTAAAATGATAGAAAAAACAGGAACCTGTTGTACATACATTCCTGATAATATTGGCCCAAATGGTAAGGTTACTCTAGCTATAAAGAAATTAGAAGATCTGTCACTGGAGTTGAAGAAGAACTCAGGTATCACAGACCCATGGGATCAATACTTTAGCTGGATGAGTGGGTGGCAGAAGGTGCTCGTCCAGATAGGGGTAACAGTATTAATAATCCTGGTTCTTTTAGCCCTGATTGTATGCTGTATTCTACCTTTTGTAAAAAGTTAATGAACAAGGCTGTAGACAATAGCACACCTACATTTCTCCACCAAGAAGAAGAGGACCTCCTTATGATGGAAGATGACAAACCCTTCACTCCCCTACAGTCACTCCCTGTCCATAATCTCACAATCCTTTAGGGTTTTAGGGATAGATAGCGCCTGACTGCACCTCTCCAGCTGTATTGAGGAGGGAAGTGAACAGTTGCTGCCCAATTCTATATACAGCCTAAAAGAGTTGCTGAGGAGAAGGGCCAGGCCAAGATGGGACCTTTAGTATTAGGGACAGAAAAGAGAAAATAGTCATTTTAGGGGGGATTGTGAAGGAATGTGATGTAGATAATAATAATAGTAATCTGAAAATGTCTATTTTCTTATGTGCATACATATTTTTCTCCTTACTCATTATATAAGTATACAGGTTTGCTCTGTTCCTATATTTTCTCAAGATGGCGGGTACCCCCTACATCCCACACATCAGAAGAACGCGGAACTGAAGATAAAACCAAGGACCAGCCAGACCTCGTTATGAAAATTCTCCATCTTCTTTATCTTCTTAACCAATGAGATGTACCTATTAGACTAACATAGCAATGACGTATTTGTGTGTATAAAACATTAACACCGCCTTGAATAAATTAGAAGTGAAACAAGTAATAGCGCTGAGCGTGTCTCAGAGTGTTTACTTTTATATGCATGCATATCAACACTTTTCAAATTAGAGACAGCAGCAGATAACCTTGGGCTCGATTGGAGCTCTTAATCATTTCCATAACAATGGAAAGAGCAAGGAAAGGACAGCGGGAGAGAGCACTGCTAAGAGACTCCAGGAGGACCGAGGAGGCACACCTGAAAGGACTGGGAGCTTGTTGCAGTCTGAGATGGGTGCAGAACCAGAAGTGTGGTGGAAGGGGCAATGGAAAGAGGCAGCTGCAGCCAGGAGGGCTGGTAGGGCGGAAAGAGTGCTAACTGGGATCAGTAGCCATAGATAGGGCGGCTAGCACAAGGACTTTTCTGCTAAACCTGTGGGGCCCATGGTCCCAGCCTGCAAAGGGCATTTGCTGAGGCCTGACTGAGTCAGTGTCAGGCCTAACCAGTAGATAGTGCTAGCTGTCCCTGGGGAACCAAGTGATGTGCTGGAGGTGATCAGAAGTAACAGTCTGACTGGCGCATGCGCGGACTGAGCTGATCGGTAATGCCGGCTTAGAGCTCTGTATCCCGCGGGACAAACAAGCCTGATAACGCAGAGGTAATACACCTACCTGCATCTAAATAACATCACACAGTGCCCACAACACCCTACCTTTAAACAGAGAAATTTTGGGGGATTTTTGGACACGTATGAAACCAAAAATCAGCAAACAAGCATCACCTCACAGAGACAACAGTATGGCACCTCTGAGGTGATATGCAGGGAGGACAATTTACAGATGGCCCTCTCTGTTACATCACTCAGTAAAGATTTTTCATTAAAGGCACACAGTCTATCTAATTCCCTCTCAGGGAAAAATGTGGTAGAAATGGAGAACTCTGAAGTTACTTCACATAAGGATCTGTCACCTCCTGTAACACTGAAACAAATAGAGAAACTGTTTCACAAATCTTTAAAAACTACCACAGACCATATCACTACAAGTCTCACTAAGGTGATTAGGGAATTGGGCCAGCATATGTCTGCACTTGAAATTAGAGTAGACGATATGGAGAATTATATATCAAATTTCTCCTCAGAAATTGATAGTCTTAAAGAGGAAAATAAGATCCTTCAATCCAGATTGGAAGACTTTGAAAATCGGGCGAGACGCTCTAATTTACGCATTAGAGGAATTCCCAAATCCGTAACTGACTTACAGGCTGCTATGATAGCTCTTTTTCAAGAATTACAACCAGTTATACTGGTAGAACGCCTCGAGATGGACAGGGTTCATAGAGCCCTAACACCTAAAAACCAGATGGTCCGCCCCGCGTTTTTTTTTGTGAGACTGATTGAACAAAATGGTCCAGTTACCGTCTTCTAACAATTTCCTTATAGTTCCATCTATATCATTGCATAATTGTTTATGCTATTGTGACTCTTCCTTAACCACTTGACTTAAAGCAGTTGTATACTTATTTTTTAAACTTTTACCTACAGGTAAGCCTATAATAAGGCTTAGCTGTAGGTAAAAAAAATATCTCCTAAACCTGTACGGTTTAGGAGATATTCCCCTCGCAATGAGCCGCTGACTGCAGCGGCGCATGCACACAGGGGATTCTCGGCTGAAAGCCCGGCAGACGCCGGACCTTGCCGGAAAGAAGTCTCCTGCGCGCATGCGCGGGAGTGACGACATTGCGGTTCCAGCCACTCACAGCGCCGGAGCCGCGATACCCGGAAGACACGCCGAGGGTAAATGTCAGCTCCCTTGGCGTGGACCGGGTGAGATGCTGACGCCTCTTTCTAAGGTAAGTATCTCATAATGAGCTAGTATGCGGTGCATACTAGCTCATTATGCCTTTTCCCTTACAGGTGTAGGGGGAAAAAAAAAAGTCAGCGGGTTTACTACCGCTTTAAACCCCCTTCCTAACCAGACCAATTTTCTGTTAAAATTTATTGCAGTGTATTGGCGAGTATTGGCAGAGTATTGCACATTATTGCAGAGTGTTGCATATTATTGCATAGTATTGCACATTATTGCACAGTATGGGCAAAGAGCAGCGCTGTGGGCATTACAGATCCAGCCCACAGCGCTGCTAAAAATGATCTCTCGCCCGCTCTCCTCACACTGTACAGATCGGTACAGAGAGGGGAGGGAGGAACCGGCATCATGACATGACGCCAGTTTGTTTACAAGTGATCCCTCCGTCATTTGACGGAGCGATCGTGTGGTAAACGGCCGCTACAAGCGGCCATTTACCGTGATCTGTGATGGTCCGGTCACGGATGTTGGGCGCACGAGAGCAACATTCTGGGAGGACGTCCATGGACACCCACTCAGAATAAGCCGACCGCGCTGTAGCCATCTTTCGGCTATGGCCCGGTCGGCAAGTGGTTAACCTTCTCTTATTAATGGTTCCAATCTGTTATTCTTTGAAATTTAGAGTACTTATTAACACTGACATCATTAATAATCATTTTTCAACCAATTAACTGTTAAAATTAGTTTAGTTTTATTATACATACTATTATCTTTAGATTTGGAAGATATAAAAACTAATTGTCCTTATTTCTTCAGGCTGGCCTCTTTCAAAATTTTTGATTCCCAGCCATTGTTTGCATTTTACAAACACCCAAAACGTCACTTAAGACTTAGGCATTCTTTTTGTTTTTAATTTTGTTTATTGATTGTAAAACTACAATTTATATGGTTGACTCTCCATGTTCTGCAGGGATGTTCCTTGCGCCCCCTCTTGCTACCCTCAGCTGCTCAGTGGGCAGTTGATTGTGGCTCATGTGCCCTTGGAGGGAGATTTTTTCTCCCCTCAACGGATATGTTAGGAATGTATATATGTTTTGCTATATCTTCATGATATTTATAAGTCGCATTTTCTTTCTTAGCTTTTTTTTCTTTTTCCCTTCTTCTTCCTTTTTCCCTTATACCCCGCAGGCAAATCATTTCTTACATGGTCCTTGTTTAAACATAAACATAATTAAAGATCCTTTAATACCATGGCTCCACTGAATATTCTATCCCTGAATGTTCAGGGATTTAACATTCCGCAAAAACGCACTAAAGCCTTTCATACCTTTACATCCAAAAAAGCACATATAGTATGTCTTCAAGAGACCCATTTTTCTACACAATCCACCCCCAAATTCTTTAGTAAAACTTACTCACAAGTATTTACGGCCTCGGCTTCCACGAAACAAAGCGGTGTGCTTATAAGCATTCTACCGTAAAACCCCATTTTCACTAATAGAAGAAATTAAAGATCCAGAAGGCCGATATTTGATTCTTAAAGGGCATTTACTGGATACCACTATCACCATTGTGTCATATTATGCCCCCAAAAAGCAACCTAATTCTTTTCTCTCCCATCTATTACAAACAATAGACTACCATAAAATAGGTACTGTAATTTTATGCGGAAATTCTAATCAGATTCTAATTCTAATTCCACAGACCCAAAGATCAGACAATCTTTCTCAAACTTATCGCAAAACATAATTTAGTAGATTTCTGACGTGAATTGAATCCTACCAAGAGACACACATTACTCATACCCTCATCTTTCATTCTCTAGGATAGACCATATATTTTTGTCCACAGGTATGGTGCCGGAAATGTGAACTTCAAAAATTGGCCTCATTCCTTGGTCTGACCATAGTGCAATCTACAATACTATAGCTTCCATAAGCACGTGATCCAACATGGCTATTAAGAGATTTTATGCTCAAAAATCCAGTACATAAAAATAATATTGAATTTGCACATAAAGATTATCTAAATCATAATTCTACACCTGACATCTCCCAAACCACTTTATGGGAAGCACACAAACCTGTTCTCCGTGGCATATGTTTACAACAAACTAATATATTCAATAGAGAACGAAAAGCCCTTTGTCACACTTTAGAAACAAATTTCAATACATGTTATAGGGCATTTCAACATAACCCTTCTCCTTCATCCAGAGTAAAACTAGATAAATCTAAATCATTAAAGGATCACAACATAACTTTTATGCCCGGGCACTAAAATCTTGCCACAATCCAAACAAACCTATTCATCTTAAAATATCCAGAGAGCTATACCCAAACAACCCATTGAAAGTCTTACAGAAATTTAAAACACAGTTAAAAAATTTATACTCATCTGACAATGAGTTTGATCCATCTAAAGCAAATGATTTTTTCTCTCACATATCTCTCCCTGCATTATCAAAAACACAACTGGAAACGATGGAGGAATCTGTGTCTGTTGAGGAGGTATCTGAAGTTTTTAAGAATTTGAAACTAAATAAAAGGCCAGGTCCTGATGGATTTTCTGCTCTTTATTATAAAACATTTGCAGATATCTTATCACCGGTTTTGACAAATACTTTCAATTCCCTCTTGGAAGGTCATTCTTTTAGGAGGGAAACCTTGACTGCAATTATTTGCATGCTCCCCAAACCACACATGGATGACTCAGTTTGGTCAAATTACCGCCCTATTTCTTTATTAAATTTGGACGTAAAAGCTTTGGCCAAAATTCTAACAATAGATTAAACAGGATTATAGGTAACCTTATACACCGTGACCAAGTAGGTTTCATCCCTATTTGACAAGCTGGCGATAATATCAGATGTGCAACACTTTTGTCACATGCCGCTAAAATACGTTGTAATCCCACCTGTTTTCTTTCTCTAGACATTAAGAAAGCATTTGACACAGTGTCATGGTCTTATATGCACTTTCTGCATTGTATCATGAACTCAAAGCTTACATTAACTATGCAGGGTACAAATCAGATGAGTTTAATATACAGAGAGGGACGCGTCAAGGATGCCCGCTCTCTCCATTATTATTTGCATTACTCATTGAACCCCTAGCACAAAGAATAAGGATGGAACCTACAATCACAGGTGTTGAATTAGGTGGATATCATTATAAAATATTCTTGTTCTTCACAGATGACATTCTCCTATTTTGGTCCTCGCCACAAGTTTCTGCCCCAAACCTTATGGTTGTACTACATGAATTTTCCCTCATCTCAGGCCTTAAAGTTAATGCCCAAAAATCTCTAGCACTAAATATCTCACTAGACGAAACGGAAAAACAATCTATACAAAATTCATTACTCTTTAAATGGGTAGATCGCAGCCTTCCCATATTTGGGTATCCAACTCACTTCCAATCCCTCAGATTTATTTAGAGCTAATTACCTGGCTTTACTGAAAAATATTACAAACTTGTTATCCAACTGGTCATCCTTACTGATTTTGTGGTTCGGAAAAATCGACATTATAAAAATGACTATACTTCCCAAATGTTTATATTTATTTAGAACACTTCCAATCCATATTCCCACTTATTTTCTTAGATTGATTCAACAAAAGGTAATACAATTGACTTGGGGGAAAATAAAACCCCGGCTACATAAGAAAACCTTAGTTCTCCTTAAATCTATGGGTGGTCTGGGATTTCCAGATTTTACAACATACTATAAAGCAGCTCAAATAGCACAATTAACGAAATATCATTCGACTACGGAGATTCCTATGTGGGTATTCATCGAAGCTATAGACTGTGATCCTCTTCCTATAAACAATATATTATGGTTACAACCTGCAGATCGTAAAGCTTTAAAAAATCCAATTTCTATGCATTCTCTATCTATTTGGGATAGACATAAAATCTCACATGGTTTACAATCTTCACATAACCTGCTTCTATCTTTTCACAAAAATCCGGCCTTTTATTCAGCTTGGACATTTCCCAGGACTTTTAAAGCCTGGTCTAAGGCTGGCATTAATTGTCTATATAATATAACTTCAACAACCTCCATACGACCTTTCCCAGAACTATGTGAGACTTTTGGACTCCCCCTATCCAAAATTTTCAGATATCTTCAAATCAAAAAATTTTTATTCTCCTCTCTATTCTAGTGATAACTTACACACCAGTGTTCATTTAGTTGACTAAAACATTTTAGTCGACTAAAATACGACTAAAACTAAAACAACTGAGATGACTAAAATATGACTAAAACTAAAATGGGACTAAAAGACTAAGACTAAAACGAAATTGAAATTTGACTTCAAAATTAACACTGGTCTGTAGTGCATGTTCATACCTCAATGCCTTAAACAATAACATATTAGATTTTTCACTCATATTGAGTTTGGAAATTGTAGAGAAATGTTTAATTAATGCATTGCAATTTAATTACGCCTATTCGATTTTAAACGACTAAAATGAGTTTTAGTCTACTAAAAATGTACAGGACATTTTAGTCGACTAAAATGCAGGACATTTTAGTCGACTAAAATGTAGGACATTTTAGCCGACTAAAATGTACTGGAGATTTAGTCGACTAAAACTAAAACAATTGCAGAAGACTAAAATGGGACTAAAACTAACATGCCATTTTAGTCCCAAGACTAAGACTAAAACTAAATCGAAATTTGCTGCAAAAATTAACACTGTTACACACCATTTCTCAATTTGAAAGAATTTGTCTCAAAGAACCACATGCTAAAGGTTGCATTGCAATAATCTATTCCCAATTGATCACTAAATCAAATACAATTTTACCTACATATGTTGTTAAGTGGGAAAAAGACCTTCATGTAAGATTGATCCCAAGATTTGGTCTCATATCTGGTCTAATACCAAATCTTCTTCTACAAATATATTGGTGGTTGAGACATCATATAAATTTCTTACACAATAGTATTTGGTTCCTACTAGAATAGCCAAATTTACAATAGACAACTCAGGCCTCTGTTTTCGCGGCTGTCCGGAACATGGTACCTACATGCACATTTGGTGGCAGCGTCCAATAGTGCACACATTTTGGAAAAAGGTCTTTCTGATAGCCTCAAAATTATTTGATTGTTCTGTTTTACCAGATCCAATGTCAGCTCTTCTCAATTTAAAACCATTCTCTCTCACTCAGAAACAATTTAAGCTATTCCTCACGTTCCTGATAGCCGCAAAACATGACAGTTTGCATTTCCAGCATTCCAGGAATGTAACTGTTTTTGAAACCGTTAAATCGATGGGTTTAGTTCTGCTTTATGATTTACTGCTGTTCAGGGGCTCATGGCATCAGCAAAATGGCAGTCTCCAGCAAGAAGAAACAAGAGCAATGCCAATTTTGGTAGCATAATTATTAACTTGGAATGTATGTTCCTTGCTTAACCACTTGCCACCCGCCATATAGCAAAATGACGGCGGCAAAGTGGTTTCAATATCCTGACCAGACGTCATATGATGTCTGGCAGGATATCAAGCCGCTGCGCGCCCCCGGGGCCACTCCTCGCTTGCGATCATTGTTGCGGTGGGTCAGTCTGACGCCCCGCAACACCGATCTAGGTAAAGAGTCTCTGATGGATACTTTACCACGTGAACAGCCGTCTCCTGTTACGGCTGATCACAGTGTAAACAGGAAGAGCCGGTGATCGGCTTTTCCTCACTCGCGTCTGTCAGATGCGAGTAGAGGAGAGCCGATCGGCTGCTCCTCTGACAGGGGGGCATGTGCTGATTGATTATCAGCGCAGCCCCCTGAGGATGTCCACACTGGACCACCAGGGATGCCACTAGGACCACCAGGGATGCCACCACTAGTCACCACTAGCTAGGCCACCCTAGACCACCAGGGATGCCAGTCAGTGCCCACAAGGGATGCCAATCAGTGGCCACAATGGGCATCACTGATTGGCATCCATCAGTAACATTTATTAGTGTACAGTGCCAGCTATCAGTGCCCATCCGTGCCATCTATCAGTGCCCATCGGTGCCGCCTATCAGTGCCCATCAGTGCTGTATATTAGTGCCACCTATCAGTGCCGCCTATTAGTGCCCATCATCAGTGCCACCTCATCAGTGCCGCCTTATCAGTGCAGCCCCATCAGTGCACCTCAGTGAAGGAGAAAAATTACTTTTCCTGACAGACTCCATGGCAGCAACGTGTGGGTTAAGTCCCGCCTCCACTACCCTATAGGACACTACTCCCATAAATCTTTGCTCCCTGCCCACGGCCGTGTTCTTTTTTTGTCCTCCTCTGTAGGACCTATGTTGGTCTTCCTACCCAAAGATTTGCTCCCACACGTTTCCACGATCTGGATGGCCGAGTGGCGATTTGGGACTGGATTGTCGCTATTATCCGTTAAGCCTTAGCTACTAGCGGGGTATGGAGCGGGCACTAGAAGAAGCACTGGAGGAAGCCAGGAACCTAGCCACTGGCAGGCAGGCTGCGCATTGGTCTAATAGCCCAGCTAATTAGCAGGTGACCTTGTTTGCCCCTGTGAAGTCAGTGAACTCCTTACCTTCGGCCCTGGTGATGATCATGTGGGAGTGGTGAGATTGTTCCTTTTATATTCGTGGCAGCAGTGTTTGTTCATTTCTTCCGTTTTTATGCTCTCTGTTTTCTCTTCGTTTGTTTGTTGTGGCTGACAGGCATGGCAACTGGTTCCTCTTGTGTTCCAGCCGCCGTTTAATTTAGTTTTCGTTCACACGGCCGTACTGCGCATGCGCGAGTATGGCGTGAGAGTGAGGCTTGGTTCGCGCATGTGCGATAGCGGCAAAGTGACGCTAATCGCGCATGCGCACTAGCGCCACGTACGGCGCTGCGGTGATGTCACAGGGGCGCCTTATTTAAACAGAGGAAGTAGCCTACAAGCCTTGGAAATGCTTGTGGGCTATTGCGATGACTTCCCCTAGTCCCTGGTGATTTTATCCTGGTAAGTGGCTCTCTGGGGCAGGTGGGGAAATGCTTTCTGCACTGTCTTTTCAGCACTGATGGAGGCCTCTAGAGACATGGACTCTCCACCGCCTGCTTGTGGCCAGCCCTCTCACAAAAGGTATTGCAGGCATGGGGGGAAAAGGGGGGAGGACCCTGTCTTGGTCATCCTAGATTACTTTCATCTTTATCTTTATGTTCCCTGTATTTCTTTCATTTAGCCCATCCAGGTCAGAACAACGACGCAGCTCTCACAGAGGAAGCGACTCTTCAAAATCGCATCACCAACGTTCCTCTTCCAGGTCTAAGCACCACGGCTCACCCTCAAGATCTGGGCGCCGTAGCGAGGATCGGTCTCGCTCCTCCAAGGCTCACTCCAGCCGTTCAGCTGCTAGTGTTTGCTGGGAATGTAGGTCACAGGTACCTCCTGGAAGATTTCTATGCGATCTTTGTTTTTCCCAAGGCTTCCAATGAAAAAGGGAATATAGACCAACAGCTTAAATCCCTGGTAGAAAGGGTTGTTAAAGAGTCTCTTAAAGGTATCGGGTCCAGCCAGACCCCTGTTCCTCAGGCAGAGTCGCCACAGTCGCCAGTGAGGGATTCACAAACTCAAAACGCCTGGGAGTCTTCTCTACCAAGCCATCCTTCAGCTGCGGCATCAGATAGTGAGTCTGAGGAAGATAGTCCCTGTGTGGGGTTCGATTTTTCATTACTCTCCCCCTTGGTAAAGGCCATCAGAGAGGCCTTAAATTGGGAGGATCCTGTGGCTGCTCCTTCTAAACAGAGAAAATATTTCAAACAACTAAAGAGGGAACGTCTGAACTTTCCATTTCTTACTGAACTTGGTGAGGTCATTACAGATGAATGGAGCAAGGTTGAGAAAAAGAATTCAATGCTTTCAAAAATTCTAAAGCTATATCCCTTCAAGGAAGATGAAGTCAAGCATTTGGAATCAGCCCCACTGGTGGACACTGCCATGATGAGACTAGTCAAACACGTAAGGCTTCCCTTGGAAGATACAGTTTTGTTCAAAGATGCCTTAGATAGGCGGATTGACTCCGACTTAAAGAGAGTTTACCTTACGGCTGGTATGGCCAGTAAGCCAGCTTTAGCTCTGGCTGCAATGTCCAAGGTCATGGAAGTCTGGACGGATAGTGTGAATGATACTCTCAAGAGCATTTCGGATGAAGTAGCAAGAAGCTCTCCTATCCAGGAGTTACGGCTTGCATCTGCCTTTCTGGGGGAGACCTCGATTGATATCATCCGATTGGTGGCTTGGGTCATGCTCTCACCTGTTACTGCTAAGCGGGCCCTTTGGCTTCGTCCTTGGCTGGCGGACCCAGCTTCTAAACAGGTATGGTGCCGAATCCCTTTTGAGGGATCTTCCCTCTTCGGCAACAAATTGGATGATGCTATAACACTAGCCACTGGTGGGAAGTTCCTGGTTCCTCCCTCAGGATCGGTGTTTGCAAAGCCAGAGAAGATCTTTTCCTAAGAAGCAATACCAGGAACGAGCCAGGGAGGCCCGTAATTACAGGCCGGGCTGTGAATTCTCCAGGACATGGAAGTCAAGGCAGTCATCCTTCAAGAAGGCTGCTAAGAGCAGTTCGACAGGGGAGAGAGAGCTGACCAAGTCTTTTTGAGATTGGGCCCGCTCAGACGGGCCAAGTGGGGGCTCGTCTTCTACACGTCTGGGCGGCCTCAATCCAGGACTTCTGGACAGTCAGGACAGTCTCTTCAGGCCATACCTGGACCTTCAACAGATCCCCCAGACTCCCACCTCCTTTCCGGCCTCAGAAATAAGAAGGTTAATTCTTCTAACCTACGTGAAATCTTTATTGGCTCAAGGCGCTGTCATTCCCGTCCCAGACAAACAACGAAGCATAGGAATTTACTCTCCTCTCTTTATGGTCCAAAAGAAAAACTGATCTTGGAGACCTGTCATAGATCTTACCCATCTGAATCGTTTCATCAAAAAAGAAAAATTCAAGCTGGAGACGCTGTCAACAATCCAGCAGTCGGTCCAATCAGGAGATTGGATGATCTCCATAGATCTAAAGGACGCTTATTTTCATGTCCCTGTGGCAGAAGATTTTCAGCAATTCCCTCGCTTCTCCGTGGGCAAATTGCATCTACAGTTCAAGTGCCTACCATTCGGTTTATCAACATCTTCCCGTGTCTTTTCAAAGGTATTGTTAGCAATAGTGGCCATCTTGAGAACCAAAGGAATCCGTCTCCATCATTACTTGGACGATCTTCTGCTGCTAGCCCAAGACAGAGATCGACTATTGGTGCACAGGAGTCAGGTTATCTCTACCCTCCAGGAATTCGGTTGGATCCTAAATATAGAAAAGAGTCAATTAGTTCCATCTCAAACTCTCGTATTTCTAGGAGCTCTTTTCGATACGGTGAGAGGCACCATCTCGCTTCCCGAGGAGATGGTTCCAGTAATTCGGGACAGAATTCGTCCGGCCCTTTCAGACTCCCATCTCCAGGCTCTCCGGTGTCTGAGGAACATCGGCACTATGGTGGCTACGATTCCAATGGTGAAGTGGGCTCAATGGAAGATGAGACCCTTCCAAAAAGGGTTTCTTCATCAGTGGTTAGGCAGCAAGACTCAGCTCATTCGCATCACTTCTTTAATGAGGAACTCCCTTCCCTGGTGGCTCCAGCGGGAAAATCTTTACAACTGTCATTCCATTCTTCCCATCCCATGGATAACGTTGACGACGGATGCCAGCAACAAGGGCTAGGGCGCCCACTGTTTGATAGAAGTGGCACAGGGTACCTGGGACTTTCCTTCTAGAGGAATGGTGTTGAACGTTCTGGAAATGAGGGCAGCATTCAAAGCGCTACTAGCATTTCGTCATCTGATTTCCGGAACCTCGGTTCTCCTCATGTTAGACAACACGATGGCTGTGGCGTACATAAGGAGACAAGGAGGTACACTGAGTCTGTCTTTACTTCAGGAGGTAGAGCCAGTTATGACTTGGGCTCAGAGGAACCTGGTCAATATAACAGCAACATATGTACCAGGGACTCAGAATGTTCAGGCAGACTTCCTATCTCAAGTCCGTTTAGACAACAACGAATGGTCTCTCCGCAAGGAAGTATTCAATTGGATTCTGACCTTAGGAATCTCTCCAGAAGTCGATTTATTTGCCTCCCCTTGCAACAAGAAACTGGCGAGGTATTATTTGAGGTTTCGGGATCCTCAGGCTTATGGGGTGGACGCCCTGACGGAGCGATGGTGGTTCCACAGAGCTTATGCTTTCCCACCAACCCCCATCATTCTTCAGTTCCTGCAGAGACTCAGGTCAGAAGCAGCAGAAGTGATAGCCATAATACCTTACTGGCCCAACAAGCCCTGGTTTCCCCTGCTAATGCTTCTCAGTGTCAAGGATCCGATTCCCTTACCCCTCAGACCCGACCTTCTATCCCAAGAGTCGAATCTACATCCCTGCCCAGCTCATCTGCGCCTGAGGGTCTGGTTTTTGAGAGGGGAAGGTTAGAAGCTCTGGGATGCCCCAAGGAGGTTATCCCTACTCTCATGAGTGCAAGGAGGAGAAGTACCAATCGGGTATATGAAAGGATTTGGGCTAGATTTACAAACCACATGTCCTCTGGGTCCAACTCTGACTGTATTCCGACAGTTCAGGATGTCTTAAGTTTCTTGCAAACTGGACTGGATGTCCCCTTATCTGTTAGTGCTCTCCGTGTGCAAATCTCAGCAATTTCAGCTTTTTCTGGAGTATCTTGGGCTAAACATCCCTTGGTTCAACAATTCTTCAAGGGAGCAGTTAGGCTCAGACCTCAGAGGAAACCTAGATTCCCTAAGTGGGATCTACCACTAGTCCTTGACTTCTTCTCACAACTGGACAAGTCTCTCTCGGTCAGAGACCTTACCCTCAAGTCTTCCTTTTTGGTAGCCATTTCCTCGGCAAAGAGAGTCTCTGAAATCCAGTCTCTAGGGTCAAAGGAGCCCTTTCTCACATTTTTCCCAGACAGAGTGATCCTGATTCCGATGCTAGGATCAAATCCCAAGGTCACTTCAGTCTTCCACGAAAACCAGGATATCACACTCCCTACTTTTAATTCTGCTGGAAGTCATGAGACACATCCCCTCGATATGGGAGTTATCTTGAAACAATACTTGGAGGCTACAGCTTCTTTTCGACAATCAGACTACCTCTTTGTTCTGTTTCATAGGAAAAGCAAGGGTCTCAAGGCTCCTGTCAGATCCATCGCAACTTGGGTTGTTCAAGCCATCCAATGGGCTTACAGAGAGAAGTTTGAAAAAAAACATTATTTAAAATTTTTTGCTATAAAACAGAGGTCCCAACCCCCGAGCCGCAGACCGGTGCCAGTCCATGGCCTGTTGGGGGCCAGGCCACATTGGCGGGGGTGGCAGCGAGAGAGGCTCGATCTTTCTTGGTGGCCACTCACCTTGCCATCTGGGCTTTGCGTTTTGTCAGCGGGGGCACTGAGTCTTTGTGTGGGTTCAATGCACTGCCACCCTCCCACCTCCAGAGGATGCCCGCACCCCTTTTTCACAGAAATACCATTCAATTCCTTCTCTGTGGTCATGTCACTTAATGTGTGTGTCAAATATATATATATATATATATATATATATATATATATATATATATATATATATATACAGTATCTCACAAAAGTAAGTACATCCCTCACATTTTTGTAAATATTTTATTATATCTTTTCATGTGACACCACTGAAGAAATGACACGTTGCTACAATGTAAAGTAGTGAGTGTACAGCTTGTATAACAGTGTAAATTGGCTGTCCCCTCAAAACTCAAAATAACTCAACACACAGCCATTAATGTCTAAACCACTGGCAACAAAAGTGAGTACACCCCTAAGTGAAATTGTCCAAATTGGGCCAGAAATGATAAATATTTTGTGTGGCCACCATTATTTTCCAGCACTGCCTTAACCCTCTTGGGCATGAAGTTCACCAGAGCTTCACAGGTTGCCACTGTAGTCCTCTTCCACTCCTCCATGACGACATCACGGAGCTGGTGGATGTTAGAGACCTAGCGGTCCTCCACCTTCCATTTGAGAATGCCCCACAGATGCTCAATAGGGTTTAGGTCTGGAGACAAGCCTGGACAGTCCATCACATTTACCCTCAGCTTCTTTAGCAAGGCAGTGGTCGTCTTGGAGTTGTGCTTTTTTTTTCAGCGGGGCGGCGGAGGAAGACATTGTGATTTACGTTGGAGCTACCACGGGGGACATTAGTAATTTTTAGTGAAGGACTTGTCAAAAACATCTATTTTTTTTTTAATTACACTACACAGCGAGATCTGGGGGCCCCCTTGTTAAAGGGGACTTCCAGATTCAGATAAGCCCTCTGCCCACAGACCCCCACAACCACAGCTCAGGGTTGTGGGGAAGAGGGCCTTGTCCCCATCAACATGGGGGCAAGGTGCTTTGGGGTGTTGGGGTGAGGGAGCAGAGCCCCAAAGCACCCACCCCCCCATGTTGAGGGCATATGGCCTGGTATGGTTCAGGAGGGGGGTGCTCACTCGTCTCCACCCTTTTCTAAGCTGCATGCTCGGATAAGGACCTGGTATGGATTTTGGGGGGAGCCCAGGCTGTTATTTTTTTTTTTGCGTGGAGTTCCCCCTCAAGATCCATACCAGACCTGAAGGGCCCGGTATGAATTGGGGGGGGGGGGACGCCATTTTTTTTTTTCTCCCAATACATTGTGCATTACTAATAAGTCGTATGTCACAAGTCGGATCAGTTAAGATGCTGACGACTTGGATGCAACTTCAATTTAAATCAATGGGCTGAAGTTGAATCCAAGTCTGACCAAAGTAGTGCAGGAACCTATTTTAAAGTCCGACTGACACAAGTCAGACCAGTTAAGACAGCAGACATAGGAAAACATTGATTTTTACATGTCATGCAAATTGTGCTTGGAGACAACTTCCATTGTGGGAGACAGGAGGTCCCACCCAGGGATCAGAGGTGTCCAAGCCAGGAGCCACGAGATAGGAGGTCTCACCCAGGGGTCAGAGGTGCCCCAGCCAGAAGACAGGATGTCTCATTCCAGGAGTCAGGTGGGCTCCTATTAGTTTGTCAGGAGAACCCCTATCCAGAGGCCAAGATTGGGCCGTGCAACAGGGTGCTGCGACTAAAGGCTCAGAGAGCCAAGAGGACCAGTAGAGCTGACAACAGTCAGAGGGACTAATAAGAAGAGCAGCGGTGCTGCAAAATGTCTACGTGAACTTTCTGTTTTACTTAAAGCAGAACTCCGGGAAAAAAATTCCCATACAGTGGGGCTGTGGAATTGGTCCTTGAAAAATGGCTCAGACTAGTTTTCGGGTTTCACTCCTTCTCTATTCTCTGAAGCCTCAGAGGCTGGAGGAAAGGGTAGAACCTCAAAACGAGTCACTTAGCAATGTTTCCAGAAATAATTCCTTCCCAGGAGTCAACTAGTTAACACGGGATGCTGCACACCTGCCATCTCTGAGCAGGTACCACTCTGTGTATGCATTGTCAATTGACATTTCCATTTCTAAACCCCACACATAGCCAGGGTTTGTTGGGCTTAATGTGATATTAAAACAGGCCCGATCCTCCTCTTCTCGGGTCTCTAGCCAGCGCTCTTGGCCTCTCCCTACTGCCGAGTGTAAGGGAGCACCCAAGCAGGCTTGCTCCTTGTATAGAATGCATTAAGGTAAAAAAAACCTTCTGCCTTTAGAACCACTTAAATTTTTTCTGATGCACTCCTTGACTTCCTTTAATTAGCTCTCGAATGATCACGTTACTGTAAGTGTTTTAATGCAATTTACTATTAAAATCCTTTTTTAATGCACAAGGTTTGTGCCTTTTCTCCATTTCTGTGTCTAAAGCATTTATTTAGTAAACACATGCTTGTCTGAGAAAGGACAGTTTGGTACTTTTGCAGTTAAATGTCAGTAATGACAGTCGATGCAGCCTTGCTGGCAGGTGTCTTCCTTGAATGCAGATTTCAAAGTTTACTATCCTCTGTGGTTAGATTACACAATTCTTTCTGCCTTTTGTTTAAAAAATCTTGTCATATTCATTCTCTTTTTTTTTTTTTTTAATACATATGTAGCACCCTCTACCAATAGGTAGGTGCTAGTAAGGTCTATTTTTACTAGGTTATCCAGCACAGGCAAATTTAGGCAGGCCTATGCTGTATGCTAGGCCTGTCTGTTTTGATCTGGGGGCTGGGAGTGGTCAGGGTAGCAGTGGGTGTGACCACCTGCACATCAGTTCTGAGGCGCCTCCCCTGTTTCTGAGGAGAATGTTCTAGAAAAGGGGCTGGGCCTGGAACTGGAGTGGCAGGCAGCTTGTGTGTGAGCCCTGACCAATCCCCAATCGGTATTGGCAGGGGGCGGGCCTCATATATAAGCTGAGGTGATATTCCACTGGGGGGAGAAGTCGGCCGAGTGAAGTGAGGAATGGCATGTTAGACAGTCGCAGGAGGCCATCCCCATCTGGGGGGGGGGTGCGCTGATCGCAGGAGAAGCCCTGGGGAGAGCTGTAAGGGAATATTGCCTCTACACGGACATTGGCAATGTCTCTGCCACCACACTGTTGGATGGCAGCAGTGCTGGGACAAGGTTATCTAGAGCCCAGGGCAAACATGTCAAGTTGCGCCCCCCCATTATGTATGAGCATTATGTGTCAGCAAAAATCTCCACCCCTAAAAAAAAATTGATCGCTAATCCGCATGCTCACCCCCTAAGCACCCAGCTCAAATCCTCTCTCTCCCCATATGCCCCCAGCACAAATCCCCTTCCACCCCAAAAATAAATATTACCCCTCCTAGCACAAATCCGCTACCCCTCAACTTTCCCCTCCAAACACAACCCCCCCCCCACTCTATCCCCCCCTTTCCAGCACAAATTCCCCTCCCCCGATTCCCTATCCTAGCACAATGCTCCCCCCACAAACTTGCCCTCCTAGCACAAATACCCAAATACCCCCAATCACTCATACTAGCACCCCCCCAAAAAAAAATCCCCTCAAGCATATTACTTCTATAGCACAAACCCCCCCCAAATCCCCTCTCTTAGCACAAATCCTCTTCCCTCATTCCCCCTCCCAAAACAAATCCCACCAAATTAGCATTCCTAGTAAATCTCACCAAATCTGCCCTTCAAGAACAGTTCTTAACCCTTACCACCCCCCTAAATTCCCCCACCCAACACAAATCCCCTCCTCCTAATCTCCTTGTGGTGCCCCCCTACCCCACATAATACCACAGTGCCCAGGGCAGTCGCCCCTCCTGCCCACCCCTTGTCCCGGCCCTGGATGGCAGGGAACTCCTGGTGCGGAGGGGCAGGTGAAACTGTCGGTACGCATGGTCCAGTCAAAGTTCCTCATCAAGGACTCAGGGCTGTTGGAAGGTCGGTGAGTGTTACAGTGGAGGGCTGGAAGTGCCAAGGAGTCTATGAGGGAACTCTGCTAGTACACGGTCACTAGCGGAGTCTTCATCAAACACATGGTGGATTATGGGGAGTCCTGAATCAAAAAAGAGACTGTGGAGATCTGGGTCAAGTCGATGTAGCCTGCGGGCTCATGATTTGCAAGTTGGGCTGGCTGGAAACAGTAGTCCATATTTTCTAGAAGACATGCTTTTAACCCACTAGGTCTCAGAGGAGAGGTGCTGCAGGCCTAGTGGCAGCGAGCAAACAGAGCCAAAGTAGAGAGGCTTATTCAGAGTGGGCCCCTACTACTCAATAGAAGAGGATGTGTCATATTTCAAGTAGTAACTTCAAGTTTGTGCAGGGGGAACCAAGTGTACAGAAGGAAACAAGTTATGGGCAGAAGGTGAAAGATCTACACGGTCATTAGTGATGTCTATGCCACCACACGGTCGGATGGTAAGAGAACTCTTAGATAGAATAGTCTGCGGAGCTTGAGCCGCAGGAGGAGCAACAGTCTGCATGGAGATGCAGGAGGAGAGTCATACCTAATTCAATTTGCATATTTAATCTTCTGGCTCTAACTTTGTTCAGAATGTACTAAATCCTTAAATATGATGACAATAACTTATCCTATGAGCATCCCGTATTCCTAATCCCTTTCCAAGTTGTACCCCCCAATAAAAACAACAAAAACAAAGCTCGCAAAAGGCTGTTCATTGTCTCTGAAAGTGATGTATAAAATCTGGCAGTGGGGTGATTTGGCGGATTTTTTGTTATTAGCTGCAACACCATGGCTACACATAGTTACATAGTTACATAGTAGGTGAGGTTGAAAAAAGACACAAGTTCATCAAGTCCAACCTATGTGTGTGATTATATGTCAGTATTATATTGTATATCCCTGTATGTTGCGGTCGTTCAGGTGCTTATCTGTGTTATTGATACCCCCTGCTGAGACCACTGCTTGCGGAAGGGAATTCCACATCCTTGCCCCTTTTACAGTAAAGAGCCCTCTACATAGTTTAAGGTTAAACCTCTTTTCTTCTAATCTTAATGAGTGGGGCCACGTGTCTTCTTAAACTTCCTTCCATCAAAAAGTTTTATCCCTATTGTGGGGTCACCAGTATGGTAGTTGTAGATTAAAATCATATCTCCTCTCAAGTGTCTCTTCTCCAGAGAGAATAAGTTCAGTGCTCACAACCTTTCCTCATAACTAAGATCCTCCAGACCCTTTATTAGCTTTGTTGCCCTTCTTTGTACTCGCTCCATTTCCAGTAAATCTTTCCAGAGTACTGGTGCCCACAACTGGACAGCATACTCAAGGTGCGGCCGGACCAGAGTGTAGTATGGCTCTATATTCATATATAACTTTAGTTATTGAATTACAAGAAACTTAGTAATAGTTTTAAGGTGATTACTATATATATATATATATATATATATATATATATATATATATATATATATATATATATATATATATATATATATATAAATGTATGTTTCTGAGCTCACAGATGGTCACTCACAGATTGACACATTGTCTCGGGACCATTATGGCTAGTCTTTTGTTAGTACCAGATGAAAAAACAGCTTTTTCATGCCTTCCATCTAGCCTTTAAAAGGTCAGACAATAGAGAAGGGCAGTGGACTTCTCCCAGGACATGGATGTGAATGTGCCTGGGCTTTGAACAGACCATCAGCTTCCAGAACTTTCAGAAGTTGAGGGGTCCCCTGGAATTGAATATGCTGTATTTATCCTGTATCATATCATCTGTAATACATCTTTAATCAAAGCTAAGTAAATCTCTTTATTACATTCTTTGTGTCTTGTGTGTGATAATCCTTGCATTTACTGACCACATATCTGAAAGGGTAAATATATGAATGAACCTATGAATAAATGTAACACAGAATTTAGCCCCTTGTTACACCAGAGTCTTGTAGAGTGGGAGAATTATTGCTTTATCCCTGGAGTTAATCCCTTTTTTTAATGCATGCCAATATTCTGTTTGTTTTGTTAGTAGCAGCGTGGCATTGCATGCCATTGCCGAGCCTATCATCTACTAGGACCTCCAGGCCCTTTTCCATCTTAGATTCCCCCAGAGGTTCTCCCCCCAGTGTATAGATTGCATTCATATTTTTGCCACCCAAATGCATTATTTTACATTTTTCTACATTAAACCTCATTTGCCATGTAGTTGCCCACCCCATTAATTTGTTCAGATCTTCTTGCAAGGTTTCCACATCCTGCGGAGAGAAAAGTTATTGCCCTGCTTAGCTTTGTATCGTCCGCAAATAGAGGAATTGAACTGTTTACCCCATCATCCAGGTCGTTTATGAACGAATTAAATAGGATTGGTCCCAGCGCAGAACCCTGTGGGACCCCACTACCCACCCTTGACCATTCCAAGTATTTCTCATTTATCACCACCCTCTTTTAGCCAATTTTCAATCCATGTACTCACCCTATGGTCCATGCCAACAGACCTTATTTTGTACAGTAAACGTTTATGGGGAACTGTGTCAAATGCTTTTGCAAAATCCAGATACACCACATCTACAGGCCTTCCTTTATCTAAATGGCAACTCACCTCCTCATAGAAGGTTAATAAATTGGTTTGGCAAGAACGATTCTTCATGAATCCATGCTGATTACTGCTAATGATACAGTTTTCATTACTAAAATCTTGTATATAGTCCCTTAGCATCCCCTCCAAGAGCTTGCTGACTGTTGATGCTAGGCTAACTGGTCTGTAATTCCCAGGGATGTATTTTGGCCCTTTTTTAAATATTGGTGCTACATTGGCTTTTCTCCAATCCTCTGGTACCATTCCAGTCAGTAGACTGTCAATAAAAATTAGGAACAATGGTCTGGCAATTACTTGACTGAGTTCCCTAAGTACCCTCGGGTGCAACCCATACGGTTTCGGTGATTTATTAATGTTAAGTTTCCCAAGCCTAATTCTAATTCTGTCCTCTGTTAGCCATGAGGGTGCTTCCTGTGATGTTTGTTTTATTGTCACTCTGATGTACCAATAAACGACACTTCAAGGATTACAGTTTTTACAGCTCTACTTATTACTGTTGCTTCCTGTGATGTGTCATGAGGATAAACACTGCAGTTTTGGTTACTGAAACCCCCCGATTCCCTCGTGAAGACTGAGGGGAAGAATAAATTCAATACCTTCATCATTTCCCCTTATTTTGTAACCTGATGTCCTTCCTCATTTTTTCTTTTTTTTTTTCTTTTTTACTGTTTACATACTAAAAGAATTTCTTGGGATTTTTTTTGCTCTCCTCCGCTATGTGTCTTTCACGTTCTATCTTAGCCGCCCTAATTGCACTCTTACATTTCTTGTTGCATTCTTTATAAAGTTTGAATGATGATGATGATCCTTCAATCTTGTATTTTTTGAAGGCCTTCTCTTTCGTTTTTATATGCATTTTTACATTGGCAATAAGCCATCCAAGACTTTTGTTCGCTCTTTTAAATTTGGTACCCAATGGGAAAGTGAACCCATCTCTCCTCCTTGTTCTTTGTTCCTAAGATTTTATCCCAATTTATATCTTCTAGCAAGGTTCTTAGTTTAGGGAAGTTGGCTCTTTTGAGATTCAGTGTCTTTGTATTTCCTTATGTTTCCTATTTGTGTGATTTATACTGAAGCCAATTGAGTCTACCATCTGATCCATGAAATTGTCCTGCAAGTCATTTAGGAACCGCAAGCCTTAGATGAATGCATGGTTCCCATTCGCCCAGTCTATGTCTGGATAATTAAAATCCCCCATTATGATAACACTTCCCATCCTTGCTGCTAATTTAGATTGTGATAAGAGGCCTCCCCCTCCCTCAGGTTTGGGAGCCTATAGCATACTCCCAGTATTATTTTCCCCTTAGCTTCATCCCTTTGGAGCTCTACCCATAAGGATTTCACCTCCTCCCTAGCTCACTTAGTGATGTCATCTTTCACATTCACTTGTACATTATTCTTGATATACATGCATAACCCTCCCCCTTTTTTACCCTCTCTATCCCTGTGATAAAGGGTATACCCTTGAATGGTTGCCAGTCAATCATGAGAGCTGTTGAACCAAGTCTCTAAAAATTCCCACAAAATCCCAAACCTCCTCGTACAACAGTATCTCTAGTTCACCCATCTTGTCTGCCAGGCTCCTGGCATTGGTGAACATGCCACATAGTTTAGACCGGTCGCATATTATTCTCTTATTGGGATAAGCCATAGACAGCATGCTACGGCATATTTTGGAGGATGATCATACTTTCTCACTGGCATTAGTTTGTCAGTGAATAGGTGCTTTCATACTGGCAGTATTTCAAGATGATTCAGTCTCTGACTCAGCTATGTGACCCTGCCCAGGATATTTTATGCCCAGTTGATTGTAGGCCCTTGTCTACAGTCATCACTCTTGCACCACTGCCACCCTCCTAAACTTTGGATTGCAGTTTTACATTTTATCTACTGCTGTGTCAGCTGACACTTGGCAGCCACTCCTTGTGGGTATCCTGTAAAGAAACTACAGAAAAACAATAATGCCTCCAGACCTACAAAGTTTTGAAAAGTCCACTATTTGGCTAATCTGAGGCCCCTTGACACTCGTGATTTTTCTTTTTTTGGGGGGCAATTTACACACGTTTCCACGTGTCACGCACAGGGCAGCCCTTTCATTTCTCAGAAATGGTACATGTCCTTTTTTGGACATTCTATGTTAGCATCTTGAGCTGCCACAGCAATCCCTTCTCATGGGCTGCATTTTTTTAAAAATAAAATAGGAGGTGGGGCAGTGTGAACATGTAAATTGCTTTTGGAAAATATTTTTATGGTACATTTTTTTTAGATGAATGTTGTTAATGACCTAGGGTACTCTGTCTTTATTAAAAATATATATATATATTCTATTGCTTTGACTTTAATTTTAAAGTGGTTGTAAACATCAGACATGAAACATGAACAAAGTATAGTGTGTACTTGTCTCAATCCAGAGCACCAAGTATAATTTCTATCTGCTGCTTTGTTCCTCTGCTATCAGCATGAGTCACTTCTGACAAGCTTTCCTGACACCAAGAGGAAAACAGTAACAGGGGAGGGACCTCCAGCTGATTGACAGTCTCAGCTCTGTTCCTGTGTGCAGTATGAAGGGGGGGGGGGGGGGATTGCCCCTTCCCTCCCCTCCAATCAGCTCTCAGAGCTTTACTCACTGATGTAACTATCTGCCCCCTGCTTTTCAGAGCTGAGAGATCCTGTGTAAAATCCTGCGCTTTGAATGAATGTAGGGGAAAGATGGCTGCAGATAAACAGGTACAATTTATGTAGGGGGATTTGTTTCCTCTCTGTGTATCACCTGAGGCAAGTCACTTCACTGGGTATATGGAGGGGTTTACAACCACTTTAAGCAAAGCATCCTTTAAGTATATAGATGGTCTTATAATTTCATGTGGATTCCAGACAGATGTATCTGATGGCTCTTTGTTTACTCTCAAGTTACTCTCAGGAGGTTCTGGTTTGTGACAAGTAAATCAGCTTGAAATCCAGGAAAAATTCACCTTTTTTTTAATTCTTATGTATGCATGCAGGTTTTCCCATTCTGTAGACAAGCTAGATCTTGGGAAAACTAGTTGCACAGACCAGACAGATATACACAAATATTCAGGAGAATGAAAGAGTAATTCTTCTTTTATTTCCGTCATCCCCAGTCTCACCAACTACTGTATAGATGCGGTAAGTGGCATTTGGGTGTGTTTTGCTAGAGAGGTTTTTTTTTTTTATTTGGAAGGGTGCATGTGATCAGCACAGGGCCAATCAGCACTGTCCAGACAGAAAGTCAGGGTTCATGAAGCTTTATAGGACAATCAGGGAAGAATGAAAACTCCTTCTACAAGCTTTAACCAGTGCTCGGCCAGACACTGATAGAAGTCACCAGACTGCTATATACTGCTGATGAGAAAAGGTATTTAGGAGTTTATATTTACTAAAATAATTGCATTTCCATGTTCTGTGCACTGTGGAAGACCAAATATAGTGAATGCAGGGTCCTGGGTTTAGTAACACTTTACAGTGGTTCCAAGTGGGTTTAGCATTTTTCTAAATTTCCTTTGAATTCCAAAGCTTGTTTATTGAAAATTCTTATCAACCTAATCACGATGGTCTAAGGGTCCAATGTTTTATATGTATTAGAGGCATAGATAATATAGTATGAGATGTGTTTGAATCCTTATGGTAGGGAAAGACCATACCTCTTTGGGGTCTTAACCACTTGCTTATTGGGCACCTAAACCCCCCTCCTGCCCAGACCAATTTTCAGCTTTTAGCGCTGTTACTCTTTGAATGACAATTGCGCGGTCATGCAACACTATACCTATATGAAATTTTTATCATTTTTTTCCCCACAAATAGAGATTTCTTTTGGTGGTATTTGATCACCTCTAGCTTTTTTATTTTTTGTTGAAAAAATAAAAAAAGACTGATTTAAAAAAAAAAAAAATACAAAACCGTTTTATATTTTGTTAATACATTTTGCAAACAGGTAATTTTTCTCCTTCATTGATGTACGCTGATGAGGCTGCACTGATGGGCACTGATAGGCTGCATTGATGGGCACTGAGATGTGGCACTGAAGGGCACTAATAGGTGGCACTGATAGGTGGTAGTGATGGGCACTGATCGGCACTGGTAGGCGACACTGCTAGGCAGCACTGATGAGGCACTGATTGGCACAACTGGTGGGCATTGATAGGTGGCACTGATGTACTGGTGGGCACTGATTGGTGGGCACATATAAGGCGGCTTTGCCTCTCCCTGCTCGGGACTGATATCCCTTCAATATAATCCGGCGATCGGCTTTTTTTTCTTCTCACACTGTCAGCGTGAGAAGAAAAAATAAAACGATTACCGATCCTCTGTTTACATCACATGATCAGCTGTCATTGGCTGACAGCTGATCACGTGGTAAGAGGTCAGGATCGACCCCTTACTTCGATCTGTGATCACCTGAGTCTCATTGACTCAGGTGATCACAGTGCGCACCGCACGCTCCCTGCAGGGGGCATGGCCAGCTTGCAAAGGGGAGGGCGTCAATGGAAGGCAGATTTGCGCTGTAACCGCCATTCGGCTATAGCGCGGATCTGAAGTAGTTAAAGTGGAAGTCCATGCAAAATCTAAAATCCCTGCATCTATAGACACCACGGTTCTAACACTAACCTCTCTATCCCTGTAAAGAAAAAAATAATATACATACCTTTTTGGAAGCCGATCTGACCCGCTCCGACCCGATCTCCATCGGCGGAAACTCTGCAGAGGATACGGAGGATAATGGCTGTGAAATGAATGGGAAGTGACGTCACCCATAGAGTTACTATGGGGCTTTTGTTGTCATCAGTCTCCTCTGCACCCGCCTCCACAGAGAAGCCGCGTCTTTCAGCTCAGTGTGGGTTCCGGTCGGAGCGGCTCAGATCAGCTTCCAAAAAGGTATGTATACTCATTTTTTCTTTACAGGGATAAAGAGGTTAGTGTTAGATCCATGAAGTCTGTAGATGTAGGGTTTTTAGTTTTTGCATGGACTTCCAATTTAAGCAGTCCCTTTGCCCACAGAAGTCCAACTACCACTTTGGCTAATGACAGCATCAAGCAAATATTTTATTTCTTGAGCTTCTGCCTTCTGGACTAGTGACTGGAAGTAGATATAGTATATAAACCCTGATGAAGCGTTGGAACCTCCAAAACGTGTTGGCATTAATGTTCTCAGTTATTCTTATTAAAGCTACCATTAATATTTAAACCTGCTCGAAAAGGTTAAATCTGATTGGTACATGCAATGTATCGCAGTTACTGGCAAAACACTTTCTGTATTGGCAGGTTAAAGAAAGCTCTGCTATTTCTTCACATGGCGTAATATACTAGCTGATTTTTTGGTTTTAATGGGAAAGTTATCTACACCACAAAACCAGGGTGTGCTTTTTTCATATCTTTTTTTGTCATTTTTATATAAACTACTAGATTAATCATGGAACAATACATATTATTTTTTCATATTGTTAGAAGTAATGTTTTGAATGGTATTAACAGAAACTGATGGAGATTACAGATAAGATGTCTAAAATATTTGGTACTTTTTTTGCAGAAGTTTCTCAATGGGAACTAGAACTGACACTCTTCCTACTAGTAACAAGACCGGTAAGATAATAGAATCTTACAGAGAAAGGCAAAAAGTTTGTTGACTTTTATAGGCGGCGACCTGAACTTTGCTACTGTGTAACGTACAATGACACGTAATATGAATGTTGTGGTGATCATGTTTTACAAGCATCAAGGTAATTCCATGGATCAAAGTTTCATACTTGTACATAATAAGAAAACACAAACCTAACCTTTTTATCTTTTCAATTTATGAACTGCTATCAGTATCTAGAACAGCAGTAAGGAAGATGACCAGTTCATTTTTCAAGCAGCTAACAAAATAACAGGTGCATAAAGAAATGTCTCACACCTAACCAAAGAGAACAAAGGCCAACATGTTGTCGGACCAGCAGCGCCTGTTCTGTGAAGTTCTTTGTAAAAGCATGGGTTAATCCGGTTACTTTTGTAAACAAAAGGTGCTGCTGTATAATAGTAACCATAAGGTGTAATAATTGCTGCAGTGTTCCACTAGCCACCTACCCTTCCCTTTCCATATGATGGTATTAAACTCAAAAGCAAATATTAAATATTGGTAGTGTATGTAAAACCCTTACCCAAAAAAGAACAAAACTGTTTGCTGTAACTGCTTATAAGGGGATAGCTGGAGTTTGGTATTCAGTTTGTCAGTGTATGTAAATCTGCTAGTGCATCTACCCTCCCCTTCCTCCAGACAGGGGCGGATCCAGAGTCTAGCCCCGGGGGGGCACTACCAGAAAAGAAGATGTTGCTTATAGCGCAAAAAATAAAAACCGCAGAGGTGATCAAATACCACCAAAAGAAAGCTCTATTTGTGGGGAAAAAAGGACATACATTTTGTTTTGGGTACAGTGTCGCACAACCGTACAATTGTCAGTGCCGTATCGCAAAAAGTCATTAAGGGGGGTAAAATCTTCTGGGACTGAAGTGGTTAAGATTGAACAAGACAAAAATGTCAATACTAAAAGGGCATCATATTTTTTTTTTTTTTTTTTTTATAAATAATTGCATACAACCTGTATTCTGTGATTTTTCATCATCATTAATTCTTGTACTCACTTTAATTCATTTACTTTGGCACTCTGATGGGGGGGGGAGGGGCTCCCATGGAGAAGCAATAGAGATTAATGGGATCCGGATTCCAGGATTGCAGGCAGTGACACACAGCCACTGCTTCATCCTGTCTTCACGCCGTGCTGGAACCTGGAGAAGATGGAGGGAGGAGGTGGGTGGAGCCAACACTCACACTAGGCGATGAAGAGGAAGAAGGCTCCGCTCTGAATGCTGGGGCTCTCCTCCTCCTCAGCAGCGGATCGGACGTAACTGACATCACTGGTTGGTAGACGCCAGGCAGCACAGGTCCTAGCAACCAATGCAGCAAACAGCAGAGGCCAAGCCAGCGGTTTGGCTCCACCCACCTCCTCCCTCCATCTTCTCCAGGCTCCAGCACGGCGTGAAGACAACAGGGTCTCTCTCTTCGGACTGCTGCTGATACTGATGTAAGAGAGAGAGAGACTCGAGAGTCAGTCAGTAATATTTTCGGGGGGGGCAATTGCCCCATTTCCACCCCCCCCAGAACCGCCCCTGTCCCCAAACTGACAATGCTGCTTTCCAAAGGTGTCTCTGTTGCTTCTTCATCTAGAACAGGGGTCTCCAAACTTTCTGAACAAATGGTCAGTTTACTGTCCTTCATATTTTAGGGGGCCAGATTGTGGCCACTGGGAGTAGAAAATGCCCGAGCATCAGTGGGAGTAAACAATGGGGGCGTTTTACTGGTGCAGCTGTGCATGGTTACCAATCAGTTTTTAAATTCAGGTTGTTTAATTAAGCGTTGACAAGAGAAACTAGAAGCTGATTGGTTACTATGCACAGCTGCACCAGATTCTGTGTGAATCAGTTTTAGTAAATTTTCCCCAATGTCTCAGGTTTTAGGTAAGTGGGAGTAAAAAAATTACACTGTGCCTATGGTAAGTAGGAGGAAGAATAGTGCCCCATCATTGGTGTCAGTGGCAAGAATTATGTTCTACTGTTGATGTCAGCAGGAGGAAGGCTGACAAAGGGCCATATCTGGCCCCCAGGCAATAGTTTGAAGACCACTGATCTAGAGTGTATGCACAGCAACATAAGAGGTGTCTTACTGGGCAGATCACCTGGTGAAAAGACAGGGGAAAAATAGTAAAAAAAAAAAACAAAAACAAAAACAAAAAAAAACGAATGCAGCCACCACATCTAATGGTTGGTAAGCTGCAATATATTACATTTTTGGTTTTGGGTTTAATACTGACTTAACACTTGGGGTATGGGTACACGTCTGGTATAGGCATGCCTCATCCATATCCCACAACAGAGTCCCTGAGCCGGGTATTGCTTGGGTATTTGAATTCATTTGAATGGGCTGCCCTGCCAGTGTTTTCCGCAGAAAAAGCATGCACCTTTTTCAAAACGCAAGGAATTTGCATGGAAATTCCTGCACCCAAACATGCTGCATTTTTACATGCGTGGGGGCCATTTCGGATGAATGGCATCCTCGCGCTTTTCTCACAGCGTGTGTTTTCTTAGCAAAAACTGACTTCTGTATTTGTATATGATCTCCAGGGGCTTTGGTAGTGCTCTGTAGATGCTTTTTGTAATGCAGAAGATATGATTTTACACGTTATGGCTCCTACTATACAGCAGCAATTTTTGCTTACTTGATTTTTGTGCTTTAGTCTAGTCAGTGCTTAAACTAGGTGTAAACCCTAATTGAATTACAAAATGCCTTATAAAAGTAATTGTATCATAAACAATTGCCTTGTTTCTATTTAATAAAATACTTCTTTAATCTTTTTTTTTCATTTGTTGCATCTCAGCACTAATAATATCCTGCACTCACCCATGAGACAAAGCGACAATGCAAGAGCACAATTGGGAGATTAATGTCCCCACCATAACAAGAAATGCCCGAACAATGACCTTCATGGATAGATCACCAGCTATGATTTTAATGAAAGCTGAAGATTTAAAATGGTTGAAAATGATTTCAAAATGTTAACATGTTCAAATACTATATATGAGATTTTAGTGATTGGGTTTACATATAGCCCACTTCCAGAGAGATAATTTACAAACCATTCACTTAAAATAAGGCCCGATGAGAGTGAAAAACTGGGATCTTGGATTTTTGGCACTTCTGCTTCAGTTTTGAAATGTATTTTAGTGCTTATACAGTATATTTACTCTAGAAAATTAGATTTAGGCATTTTTGAATGTGTTCAAATGTAAAACATCTTCATCCACGACTACAATAGTAGCCCCCAGCATAAGCATCAATAATAACAATTGGGCTTATTTTACTCCCACTTTTTCCTCAGTATAAAAACCATTGTGTTGCTCCATGTCAGCCCACGTTTGTCCGTTCTATGCCAGTATCATGTACCTCGCGGAGACTGAGTAGATGCCTCATCTGCACCTCCTGCCCAACACTCCTGAAGGTGGTGATAGAGAGTGTGAGGACACAGGGTGATGCTAGTGTTGGTATTTGCAAGCCAAGCTGGATTTGTGTTGCAGCCAGATGTGCAGAACCGGGAGCTGAGGATCAAGGAGTAGGAATCAGGCAAAGAAACAACATGGCACTGGATCAAAAACCAAACAAACGCCAGGAAACAAGCCAAAGTCATTAACAGCTGGGCAGTGTGGTATTGATTAAGGAGGCAAAGCCAGAGTCTAGGAAACAAGCCAAGGTCAGTAACAGCTGGGCAAACAGGTTACAAGGCAGAAGGCAGTAGCAAAGTCCAAACAAGCTGGGCAATACACAGTGAGGCAAAATCAGTAGGCCAGGTTTCAGCAAAAACAAGAACTAGCTGAAGACCACTCAGCAACTTCTTTCTACAGTGCTTCGGTTGATATAGGCCCCTAAGTGCCAATACCAGTGCTGAGTGTGCATGCTAACTTTTGCACCCCCGCATAGTTGCCAACAGTCCCGATTTTCCTGGGACAATCCCGATTTTGGGACCCTCGTCCCAATCGAAGGCCGTCCCGATTCGGGATTTTACCTTTTTTTTGCCCAGGAAAATCGTGAATGTTTGCTTTTGCAGCAGCTGGCTCCAACAAAATGGCCGCCGGCGCCATCGCTAGATCGTTCCCCTTGTGTTCAGGGGAGGGGGCTCGATCCGTGCAGCCAATTAATCGGCTTCTCTCTTCACAATACTGAAGCCGGGGTTAGCTGGACAGATCAGCCCCTCCCCTCTCCACTGAACACACGGCGCCGGCCGCTTGTGGAGTTTCTTCTGCTCTCTCTTGTCCCTCTCAGTTTAAAGCCCAGGCAGCGATTGGAGGATAGTAACTATGTACAGGAGGGGGGGGTTAACTATGTACAGGAGGGGGGGTTAATTATGTACAGGGGGGTGTAACTATGTATGGGGGGTTAACTATGTACAGGGGGGTTACTATGTACTGGGGGTTACCTATGTACAGGGGGGTTAACTATGTACAGGGGGGGTAACTATGTACAGGGGGGGTAACTATGTACAGGGGGGTTACTTTGTACGGGGGGGTGTCAGAAACCATGAACCAGACCGAGACAGAAGTACAGTAAAATCACACTTGTTTATTAATAAAAATAAAAAGGTAAATAGAGTAAGTGTAGTCAAAGCATAGCCAGTAACCAGTAAATGGATCGGGTAGTCAGCCAAGCCAGAGTTCAGTAACCAGATCGGGTAATCAGCCAAGCCAGAGTTCAGTAATCAGATTGGGTAATCAGGCAGGCCGGAAGTCAGGGATCCAAGTAGAGGAACAGCGAGCAGGATAAGGAGCCAGATGGGATGTCAGCAAAGCCAGTCTTTAAACAGGAACGCAGGAGATGGTTTCTTGTGATGTGACCAAGGCGAAGGCAGGAATGAAGTGAGCTGGAGATCTTTAAGTAGGCAGGACTGACGAGCAGATCCACAACAGCTGGTTAACTGTGGAGAGAGATGAGAGCTGGCAATTAGCCAACAGCTGAGTGGCCAGCTCAGAGAAGGAAGGGCTGAGCCAGCCCTGACAGGGGGTTACTATGTATGGGGGGTAACTATGTACAGGGGGGTTACTTTGTACAGGGGGGGGGTTACTATGCACATGGGGGATAACTATGCACTATGCAGGAGGGGTTACTATGTACGGGGGGGTAACAATGCATGGGGGGGGTTACTATGTACGGGGGGGTAACTATGTACAGGGGAGTAACTAGAGGTAGAGAGGTAACTATGTACAGGGGGGGGGTAACTATGGCTCTGCCTGGGACACTAATGTAAGGACTGAGGCTGGGAACACTGGTGTTAGGACTAACTCTGCTGGGGGCAACTGATGCAAGGAGGGACTCTGCTGGGGGCACCTGATGCAAGAATGGACTCTGCTGGGGACACCTGATGCAAGGACGGACTCTGCTGGGGACACCTGATGCAAGGACGGACTCTGCTGGGGACACCTGATGCAAGGACGGACTCTGCTGGGGACACCTGATGCAAGGACGGACTCTGCTGGGGGCACCTGATGCAAGGACGGACTCTGCTGGGGACACCTGATGCAAGGACGGACTCTGCTGGGGACACCTGATGCAAGGACGGACTCTGCTGGGGGCACCTGATGCAAGGCTGGACTCTGCTGGTGGTGTGCGATGTGGCAGGTGACACGCTCAGGGGTCCCACTGATTCGGCATTATGGTGAGTTGAATGATTTCATTCTATATTACAATGTAATAATAGAAATAATGCACTTCAATCATCCTGACACCACAACAACCATGGTGCCGGGATGATTGAAGTGCTAACACCAGGTGTTTGGAGTGTCTTTATCTGCTGATTGTTAAACTTTCTAGAATACACATATTTCTATTGTTGTGTAGGATCTGGGGCTGCTGTCCCTCCATCCCTCCCCCCCCTTTCCCTCTCCATCCCTAATTCATCTCAGACTCTAACCACACCCCTTTGAGCCATGCCCATTTAAGCTTTGCTCACTATTCCGCGTAAACCACGGCACGGTCGCGCGCCACATTTTTAGTTTTTCCTATGCCACACCTACAAACGAATGCCCCGCCCCCTAATTATAATAAGACTCTGCCTACAGCCAAAAAGTGCCCCTAAAAATGTTTTTACAATGTTCTGGTTTCCTTCTATTGACACGTTTCCAGGCTTCCTTACAGACAAGTGCTCATCCAGCTTGTTTACTGACAGCCACTGTACAAAAAAATTGCATAACCATACACCAGCTACTTCTGAACTATACCTTTATTTTTTCCTAAAAGCGATACACAAGCGATAAATGGAGATAATAATAGATGCTTTCAATATTACATATGCATAACACTCACAAGTGTTTGTTAGTAAAAAACTGGAACACAAGCTGCAATTGGCCCTCGGGCCAGACTTCAAACATGCCTGCTCAAGAGGGTGAAGGCAGTGCTGGAAAATAATGGCGGTCACACAAAATATTGACACGTTGGGCCCAATTTGGACATTTTCACGTAGGGGTGTACTCACTTTTGTTGCCAGCGGTTTAGATATTTTGAGGGGACAGCAAATTTACACTGTTATACAAGCTGTACACTCACTACTTTACATTGTAGAAAAGTGTTATTTCTTCAGTGTTGTCACATGAAAAGATATAATAAAATATTTACAAAAATGTGAGGGGTGTACTCACTTTTGTGAGATACTGTATATACAGTGTAGTGTACAGGATGAGGACCTCAGGGGTGTGCAGTATACAGGCATACCTCCCAACATTTTGAGATGGGAATGAGGGACACCTACTGGCAAATGTATGTAGCCAGTGTATGTAAGGTGAATTAACCAAAAAAAAGGTTAATTAAATCCACAAGGGTTTTTTTTTTTTTTTTTTTTTTTACCACTACTATTCATTTATATTGGCTTTTAATATTTACAAAAGCAGCAATTTAGAATTTGGATAAAAGGTTTAGCACTGGAAAACACTTTTTAAAAGAAAAAAAGTGCATTTTATATACAATTTTACAGATCAGACCAAAATGAGGGACAAATGAGGCCGAAAGAGGGACAGAGGGACATTGTTCAAAATGAGGGACAGTCTCTGGAAATCAGGGACAGTTGGGAGCTATGTACAGGGGTGCGCGGTGTTCAGAGGTGAATACATCACAGAGTTCAGGGGTCAGCATGTGCTGCCCCCCTCCCCCCCACATCCTCGATTGGATTGGCATCTCAATGTTAGCACATGTCCCCCTATCCCCCCATCAACCACTGAGAGTGGTGGTTAGTGATCAGTGTACAGCATGTATGGCGTGACTATGCAGAAGGTTGTGATGTCCGGCTGTTCCTCTAGGTGGCAGCACTCTCCAGCTTGTAGCGTGTAGTGACCGTCTCGGTTTGGAGTACCCGGAAGGAGCCGGTGTTTTGGAGAAATCTTGCGGCGCTAATGATTTGCTGGTATTAGTGCCCATGCTCGGGTACCTGGCAGCCGCTGCGCTGTGTGTGGCAGCAGTGTTACTTGTACGGACAGACGTGAGGTTTCTGGCCGATGTCCCCGGTCTGAGCTCTCTATGGTCTGAGCAATGTATGGTGAGCGGGGGAAGGCTTATGAATAAAAAGGAGCTGTCCAGCTATGATGGGGGAGCGACCAGTCCTGGGCTATACCTGGCTGTGCTGGGCCAAGTCTTCGATGTGTACAAGGGAAGCAAGCACTATGGGCCTGGGGGGTCCTACAGCTTCTTTGCAGGTACCAGGGGGCTCATTCACATATCATTCAATGCACCATACCGCCATTCCCGTATCGTTCAACGCGCCATTCCCATATCATTTAACGTACCATACTGCCATTCCTATATCGTTCAATGCACCATAGCCCATAGCGCCATTCCCATGTCGTTCAATGCACCATAGCGCCATTCCCATGTCGTTCAATGCACCATAGCGCCATTCACATGTCATTCAATGTACCATACCGCCATTCACATGTCATTCAATGTACCATACCGCCATTCACATATCGTACAGCGCACCATACCCATATCATTTGGCACACCATACCGCCATTCCCATGTTGTTCAACGCGCCATTCCCATATCATTTAACGTGCCATACCGCCATTCCCATATCGTTCAACGCACAATACCGCCATTCCCATATCATTCAACGCACCATACCGCCATTTACAGGTCATTCAACGCACCATACCGCCATTCACATGTCATTCAACGTAACATACCGCCATTCACATGTCATTCAACGTAACATACCGCCATTCACATGTCATTCAACGTAACATACCGCCATTCACATATCGTTCAACGCACCATACTGTCATTCAATGTACCATACCGCCATTCACATATCGTTCAGCGCACCATACAGCCATTCACATATTATTTGATGCACCATACCACCGTTCACATATCATTCGATGCACCATACCGCCATTCACATATCATTCGATGCACCATACCGCCATTCACATATCATTCGATGCACCATACCGCCATTCACATATCATTCGATGCACCATACCGCCATTCACATATCATTCGATGCACCATACCGCCATTCACATATCATTCGATGCACCATACCGCCATTCACATATCATTCGATGCACCATACCGCCATTCACATATCATTCGATGCACCAAACCGCCATTCACATATTATTCGATGCACCATACCGCCATTCACATATCATTTAATGCACCATACCGCCATTCACATATCATTCAATGCACTATACCGCCATTCACATATCATTCAATCAATGTACCATGCTGCTATTCACATATCATTTGATGCACTATACTGCCATTCACATGTCATTCAACGCACCATACCGCCATTCACATATCATTCAATCAATGTACCATACCGCCATTCACATATCATTCAATCAATGTACCATACCGCCGTTCACATATCATTCGATGCACCATACCGCCATTCACATATCATTCGATGCACCATACCGCCATTCACATATCATTCGATGCACCATACCGCCATTCACATATCATTCGATGCACCAAGCCGCCATTCACATATCATTCAATGCACCATACCGCCATTCACATATCATTCAATGCACCATACCGCCATTCACATATCATTCAATGCACCATACCGCCATTCACATATCATTCAATGCACCATACCGCCATTCACATATCATTCAATGCACCATACCGCCATTCACATATCATTCAATCAATGTACCATGCTGCTATTCACATATCATTTGATGCACTATACTGCCATTCACATGTCATTCAACGCACCATACCGCCATTCACATATCGTTCAATGCACCATACCTCCATTCCCATATCGTTCAACGTACCATACTGCCATTCCCATATCGTTCAACGCACCATACCGCCATTCACATATCATTTAATGCACCATAATGCCATTCACATATCATTTAAAGCACCATACTGCCGTTTACTACGGATGAGCTCTGGCGTGTTCGCACACTCCACGTGCAGAGCCCGCCAGGAAGTCGGCACGGCGCTGCACTAATCACAGGCAGTGAGACATTTCCCGATCTCTGCAGCCACACATCAGGAAATGTCTCACTGCCTGTGATTAGCGCAGCACCGTGCTGACTTCCTGGCGGGCTCTGCACGTGGAGTGTGCGAACACGCCAGAGCTCATCCTTACCGTTCACATATCATTCAATGCACCATACTGCCATTCACATACATGGAGGCCATCATTGCCCTGTTTGATTTGCACTTTCCAGAATGGGTCACAATGGGTTTGTGGAAGGGTCTGAATACTCCAAATTAGGTAGCTGTAGTACTTATTAGGGGGAAATGTTGAAGTGCAATATTCAGAACACACGCCCTAGGGCTCATTCACATGGTGGTTGGGTCCTAAAAGCACACTCGTCTGCCATTGTTTTACCACCCACCGACCACCTTAATACAAAAATGCAACCACTTAGGGCAGTACCCATGCCACGGCCACAATGCTTTCTTTCACGGCTGCATTAAAAAATAAGTAAACGGTAGTACCGACACCAAACGCAACACATTAAAGTGAAGGGCCACACCAAAGTACATGCAGCTGAGGCATAGTGACTTGGCATTTGGAGGGTTACTACAGTGCATTTCTTTTGGACGCAGCATGTCCTATTGTTTCACTGCATCCGAGCACCACAAACCAAAAATACTATTTAATTCATTTTTAATATTCAGAGCAAACTCTCCCATCCATCCATGTCTCCATACTTTACTTTGTTGAGAAATCACGCTGAAAAATACCCCCCCTAGCAGTTCTGGCCATGGCCATCTTGAGTAAGGGCAAATGATTTGTGTAGCAGTTACTTCCTGGAATCCATCTGCCCTTAGCTTAAGCATGCATGCAGAAGAGTGTACTTAGATGAGAATACCCCTCCTGAAGACTCCTGGGATATATGACATCATTTGCCAGGAAGTAACTAAAGAATTTAAAAACCGTTTAAAACGAGTAAATACGATACACTTTCCTATCTAATAAAAAGGGAGAGAGCTGCGCTTAACCATACACCTAAATGTAAAAAATACAACAATAACTTTAAAGTCCGTGGTAGACATGAACACCACTATGTGGAAAAAAGTGAGAAAATGTGCATCACTTTTAAGTCTTCTCGTGATGCTATTAATTCACAACATGACGTGAAAAATCCCTCCACCACACACAATGAACGCTTACCAGATAGCAAGCGTTATAGAGCTTGTAAGTTATTACCCAGCCCGGGACTTTATCCGTAGAGAAGAAGTCAAGTGGCAGCTCATATCTAAAAAGCTTCTCCTGTAGTGGAGCAGGACAGATGGTCTGAGTCCTTGTGTGGATCTAAGGGAGCCGATCTCTTTCAATATGTAAGCTCAGAAGGATAACCCAGAAAAAGAAAACTCGCCATATTGTAAAAACCAACTACCATTTAATATGAAAAAGTAATGCATTTACATAAAAGAGCATGTGTAAAAAGCCAGCCAGCTAGTACAAACGCCCGACCTTTAGGGATCGTAACAGCATGCCCCAGAATGTCAGTTTGTGACAAACCGCGTCGGGAGGAGGGATGTGCTGATGTCACGGCACTGTTAGGATCCCGGAAGGACGGGCATTTATACTACCTGCCACTTGACTTCCCCTCTGTGGATAAAGGCCCGGGCTGGGTAATAAACCATAAGCGCTGTAACACTTGCTATCTGATAAGCGTGCATTCTGTGTGGTGGAGGGATTTTCCACATTATGTTGTGAATTAATAGCATCACAAGAGGACTTAAAAGTGATGCACGTTTTATCACTTTTTACCACATAGTGATGTTCATGTCTACCATGGACTTTAAAGTTATTGTATTTTTTACATTTAGGTGTATGGTTTAGCGCAGCTCTCTCCCTTTTTATTGTATTTTGACTGTGTGTATCTCACAGCAGAGCTGCTGCTTTTTGTTATTTAGAGACACTTAGAGCCCTTTCTCACTTGCAGCGCTGCCATGTTAGCGGTAAAGCAGCACTAGTTTTAGCGGCATTTACCGTCATTTTAGTAGCACTAGTCGGTCGCTAGCGGGGGGGTTTTAACCCTTGCTAACGGCCGAATAAAGGATTAAAAGCGTCCACAAAGCGACGCTGCCGAGGCGCATTGATGGTGCTGCCCATTGATTTCAGTGGGCAGGGACGCTTTAGGAGCAGTGTATACATCGCTCCTAAAGCACCCCAAAGGTGCTGCTTGCAGGACTTTTTTATAACGTCCTGCCAACGCAGCACCCCAGTGTGAAAGTCCGTGGGCTTTCACACTGGGGAACACAGAGAGATGTTTTTCAGGTGCTTTACAGGTGCTATTTTTAGCGTTAAAACGCCTCCAGTGGGAAAGGAGTCTTAGCGCAGTTTGTTTTTTTATTCCTTACACTTTCCTATCTATTTACTAATACTAACAGCATAAGGATTAAAAATAACATGACAGCTAGCTGTCAAATCCCCGGTATATTCGAGAACGCAATGCGTTTCTCTTTGAGATAAAAGTGGTCTCAGCGGCGGATTCGCTGCAAGATCACTTTTACTCGGTGGCAGGAGAGGTGTCCACCCCCCTCCCACCGCGCTCCGGTCGTCTCTGCCGCTTTATGGACTCACCGGTAGCGGCGGAGACTATCGTGTCCTTTCCCTGGAGGCCTGGCTGCCGACTGACAGGAAGATGACCCACGCTCGGCTCCATAGCATAGAAGGGCGAAAGCAACGTCAATTGTCACTTCTGCCCATAGCTCTTAAAGGAAATTTTTTTTTCCAAGTGACTTTTTTTTTTATTGCATGCTAGTGTAAATATGAGATCTGAGATTTTGACCCCAGATCTCATATTTAAGAGATCCTGTCATGCTTTTTTTTCTATTACAAGGGATGTTTACATTTCTTGTAATAGGAATAAAAGTGACCCAAACTTTTTTTTTTTTTTGAAAAAAGACTGTCAAAATAAAAAGTGAAATAATTATAAATAAGAATTTTTTTTTTTTTTTTTTATTTAAACGCCCTGTCCCGATGAGCTCGCACGCAGAAGCAAATGCATACGTGAGTAGCCCCCGCATATGAAAACGATGTTAAAACCACACATATGAGGTATCGCCGAGATCGTTAGAGTGAGAGCAATAACTCCAGTCCTAGACCTCCTCTGTAACTCAAAACTGGTAATCTGTAGAAATTTTTAAACATCACCTATGGAGATTTTTAAGGGTAAAAATTTGTCTCCATTCCACAAGCGGCCGCAATTTTGAAGCATGACATGTTGGGTATCAATTTACTCAGCGTAACATTATCTTTCACGATATAAAAAAAATGGGGTAACTTTACTGTTGTCTTATTTTTTAATTCAAAAAAGTAAATTTTTTCCAAAAAAAGTGTGCTTGTAAGACCGCTGCGCAAATACGGTGTGACAGAAGATATTTCAACAACCGCCATTTTATTCTAGGGTGTTCAAAAAAAAAATATATATAATGTTTGCTGGGTTCTAAGTAATTTTCCAGCAAAAAAAATTATTTTAACGTAAACAAGTGTCAAAAAGAGGCTCGGTCCTTAAGTGGTTAAAGCCGTATTAATTCCAAAGCCTCTGTTTTCACCTAGTGATCTGGCCAATAGCACTCCTGCATTAGAATGCTTACACTTTGGATTAGAGGTCTACAAACTTTCTAAACAAGGGGCCAGTTTTCTGTCCTTCAGACTTCAGGGAGGTCTGGATTGTGGTCACCGGGAGTAGAAAATGTGCCAGCATCAGCTAGACTAAACAGTCCCCCATCTTTGGTGTCAATGAGAGGAACTGTGCCCCAACGTTTGTGTCATCAAGTAGAATTGGGCCCCATTGCTGGTGTCATTGGGAGGAACTGTGCCCCATCCTTATTGTCATTGGTAGGAATTGTGCCCTAGGTTGGTGTCATTGGTAGGGATTGTGCCCCATCATTGGTACCTTTGGGAGGAATTGTGCCCCATCGTTGGTGTCATTGGGCGCAATTGTGCCCCATCGTTATTGTCATTGGTAGGAATTGTGCCCCATCTTTGGTGTCATTGGTAGGGATTGTGCCACATCTTTGTAACATTGGTAGGAATTGTGCCCCATCGTTGGTACCATTGGGAGGACTTGTGCCCCATCGTTGGTACCATTGGGAGGACTTGTGCCCCATCGTTGGTATCATTGGGAAGAATTGTGCCCCATCGTTGGTACCATTGGGAGGAATTGTGCCTCATTGTTGGTATTATTGGGAGAAATTTTGCCCCATTGTTGGTATCATTGTGAGGAATTGTGCCCCATTGTCGGTATCATTGGGAGGAATTGTGCCTCATTGTTGGTATTATTGGGAGGCATTGTGCCCCATTGTTGGTATCATTAGGAGGAATTTCGCCCCATTGTTGGTATCATTGGGAGGAATTGCACCCCATTGTTGGGGTCATTGAGAGGAATTACACCCCATTGTTGGTATCCTTGGGAGGAACTGTGCCCCATCGCTGGTGTCACTGGTAGAAATTGTGCCCCATCACTAGTGTCATTGGGAGGAATTGTGCCCCATTCATTGGTGTCAGTAAAGGAAATGGTGCCCCAAGGATGAGGGTAGTAGTGTTAAATGTATTATGCCCCGTACACACGGTCGGACTTTGTTCGGACATTCCGACAACAAAATCCTAGGATTTCCGACGGATGTTGGCTCAAACTTGTCTTGCATACACACGGTCACACAAAGTTGTCGGAAAATCCGATCGTTTTAAACGCGGTGACGTAAAACATGTACGTCGGGACTATAAACGGGGCAGTGGCCAATAGCTTTCATCTCTTTATTTATTCTGAGCATGCGTGGCACTTTGTCCATCGGATTTGTGTACACACGATCGGAATTTCCGACAACGGATTTTGTTGTCGGAAAATTTTATCTCCTGCTCTCCAACTTTGTGTGTCGGAAAATCCGATGGAAAATGTCCGATGGAGCCCACACACGGTCGGAATTTCCGACAACACGCTCCGATCGGACATTTTCCATCGGAAAATCCGACTGTGTGTACGGGGCATTAGAAGATATTGATACCCTAGCCAAACTTCAGCTCATTAAAAAAATATATTTTAGTTATAAAAAAACAAAAATAGGTCCCAAACAAATGTGTATGAAAATTATATAAGTATAGTCGCACACAGAATGTGTGTAAAAAATAAATACAAATCAAAGTGCAAGTCTTAAAAGATACGAGTATAATTCCAGAGTAGCCAAATATACAGCACGTTGGGGTGACTTTGGTGCTCAGCAAATCAGGTGACTCGTAGTGCTCCCCCCCGTTGGGTCACCACTCACCAAAGTTGTTACCCCCGCAGGGGTAGTAGGCATGTGTGGGTAACCGTGGATGGACTTCCTCCTCAGCTCTCCCAGTGAATGCTGAGAGATGATCTACAGGAAGTGATGGAATCTGAAAATCATTAAAAAATTTAAACTGACAAAATGTTAAACCTCCTGTGGATAAGGACCCAGCCTTGAGAAGCTGTGGAGTGAGTTTTGGGCAGGTGCTGACCGGTGTGTATAACCCCTGATTTTGTGGCGACAGCTGCAGGGACCCAACAGACCAACAGACGGGACACTGGGAGAGCTGAGGAGGAAGTTCATCCACGGTTACCCACACATGCCTACTACCCCTGCAGGGGTAACATTTTTTGGTGAGTGGGGACCCAACGGGAGCACTACGAGTCACCCGATTAGCTGAGCACTAAAGTCACCCCAACAATCTGTATATTTGGCTACTCTGGAATTACACTCATATCTTTTGGGACTTGCACTTTGATTTTTATTTATTTTTTACACACATTCTGTGTGGGACTATACTTATATGATTTTCATACACATTTTTTGGGACCTATTTTTGTTTTTTTTTTTAAACTAAAAAATATTTTATATATGTATTTTTAATTATCTGTTTGGCTATTTGAAGCTTCACCAATGCAACACTTTCACTATATATGTGTGGCTTTTTAGGTTTTCACTACTGGCTTATTGGTTTGACAGACATATATCATTTACCACACTATATGTTTAATTAGGTCTATGGCAAGCTTTGTTTGATCACTTTTGTGTTTTTTTTCTGCCACAAAAGTATTGATTAAGAACAATTCTGCTATATCACACTTCTATACCCACTATTGATGGATACATACACACACATTTAGCCCAATAGGATAGGTATCCCCTCTTTATATAGGCAGGGTCACTTACCTACCATTCTTCCTATACTCATCCAGTTTTAATAGGGTAGCGCCACTCACCCTATTTTTTTACCTCTACTTACTGCAAGTTTCCTTGGGAACCGAATAGGGGGGGGCTGCAACCCGTTACAATTTTGAGCGCGGAGCATACCACAAATTTGAAACTTCAGCTCACACTTTATAAGCAGTTTCAGGAACATTTTTTATCGTTTTGGGAAAAAGGTTTTACATAACTAAAAGCTGATCATTGTAGGCACTCCTGTCAGTGTTAAATGGTTTGTCTCAACCAATGGCGTCCCTAGGGGGGGGGGGGGCAGAGGGGGCCCTGACCCCCCCAACATTATGCTGTGCCCCACCATGTGCCGCCCCCCCCAATTAAAATTTTTTTTTTTATTTTTTACAAAAAGGCAATGTCTAAGAGGAAGAGCGTCCCCAGTCAGCTCCAGCTGGTGATCACTCCCCCCTCCCTCAGCTCGCTGACACTGCCTTATGCGAGCGCTCACACAACCACAGCCGCCCGATCTGCTCCTTCCCCTGCATCCTCATTGGCAGGGAGAAAAGCGAGTTGCAGGAAGGACTCCACCAGGACTCTCAGTTACTGAAAAAAACAGACTGATTTCTCCAGTCCTTAGGACAGGAGAACCAGCCTGTAAATTCCAAGAGATGCCAGACCATCACTGTCAATAGCAGGGGCAGGACAGCAAGTGGAGGCTGGGGAACCCCACAGTGGCAGAACACCAGGGCCCGGTGGCAAGACAACCTTTGCAACCCTGATAGTTCTCCCACTGCTTTGGATCCTTATATTTTCTTGGTATGCTGGTGAAATATATATCTTGTTTTCTGCCACCCTGGGGGGGCCCAATACAGTAGGAAGGGAGCTCACTGCAGAACATGTGAAAGGGCCGTTGTGGGATCGTAGTAAAGGGCCCCAGGATTATATATATATATATATATATATATATATATATATATATATATATATATATATATATAAATAAAATTGCATTTTATAGTTGCCCCCCTACTTTTGTCCCTGACCCCCTATGTGCCCCCCCCTAAAAATGAAAGCTGGAGATGCCACTGGTCTCAAACCTCTAACTGCTACATCTGCAGAATAGCTTAGTTTGGTGAAACAAAGCATAAAAAACAAAAATCAAATGCAGCAATCACATCTAAGAATAGGTAAGCTGCAATACAATAAATGTTTGCTTCTGGCATTAATACAGTTTTAAAGTGAAATGAAACATGGAGATTGGTTTTAAGTACACCATGTACCCACATACAGCCATTCATTGCTATAGGTGGGAGTACACTCCATCTGTACTTCCCAGGCACAGCGAAAACAGCCTGTGTGCATGAGGCCATCTATAGAGTGACTACAGAGAAAGCACATACCCTTAACACAAGCCAAGAGCGACTTTTACAGGAAAATATTTGTATATAACTTTGGTGGATTATGACTCTGATCTATTGTGGTATACTATTTAGTGATATTGTGGTACATGCAGTTTTACTAAAGATAACCTCTTTTGGATCGTCATCGGATTGTAGCAGGTATATCTATAAAATGCGAGGAAAGAAACATGGGAGCTGCTAGTGTTGGCTTGTTTTTGAAGTGGTATACTTTAAGACTGTGATCCCAATCCTGGATATTACTTAGGGGCCGACTTTTGTTGCATGAATGTCAAAAGCATTTGTGCAAGTCAAATCAAATTTCACTATATATTTTCAAATTGATTAATTCCTGTATCATCAGCGACCTCTAGTTTTCAGAATGCAGTATAGGTTTTTGAAATACCTCAATGAGAACATATACCACATTTTTGGCCACTGGATGGAGCTGATGATACAGTTAATGAATCTATTTAAAAACATATTGTGAGCTTTCATTCAGCTTGCACAAATGTTTTGTAAATAGACCGCTTTAAGGTTGCCTACCCCTAGACTAAAAGGGAGTTCCACCCAAAAGTGGAACTTCTGCTTTAAGCACTCCTCGCCCCCTTGCATGCCACATTTGGCTTGTAATTTTTTGGGGGAAGGGGGGGTACCTGGTTTTTACAGGTACTTCCTGTCCCACTTCCTTTTTTCCATCTTCTGGCCACCTAGGCGACTCCTCTTCCCCCCCAGGTGGCCCCTCCCTCTTTGTAATCTTCAGGGACACGTCACAGTTCTCAGAAGATTGCCTGGACAATAGGAGAGCGCAGCGCCACTCGCACATGCGCAGTGCGTCCCAGCCGTGAAGCCGCAAGTTGTCACGGCCAGGTGCCAACAGTTGCTATGACGGCGCCGTGGAGGGGAGGGGGAGAGGAACGAGGCTTCGGGCGGCCGCATCGTTGGACCATGGGACAGGTGAGTGTCTGTTTAGTAATAGCAGCTTGTAGCTCCTGACTTTTAGTAAATGGAAGAACAGTGGAACGCCGCTTTAAAGATGTGGAGATGTACCTGAACAACATGGGAGAAAGTCAAAGATCACCGGGCACAGCGTCTCCTCCTCACACCTGATTCTCTGATTGTCGTAGTACCGTGTCACAATCGATTGCATTGCACAGTAATCATGGGTTTAAATCGGATAGTGAGGAGGCAATATATCGCCTCTTCACCACCTGTCAAATACACTCGGATCACTTTTCAGGGGAGCAGCAGTGCCTGCTGCACTTTTGAATGAGCCCTTAGTTGCATTCAGCAATGGCCCCCCTAATGCTTATTCACACGTAAAGTTGGGGTTTGGTAAAACCCTGTGGTTAAGTTGGCTTATGCGGCTCTTGCTCCTACTTCAGCTTCAGTAGTCCCTCTGAATTGCACTCTGATGCTCTTGAACGGCGTGTCAGCAGGTCAAGACTATGATCAGCAGTTACAGTCTACTGGTAGATCGCGATCTACAGGTTGCTGACCCCCCCTTTATACTTGTTTCTGGCCAGAGACCAACAGACTTTAACGCCAGGGTGAAACAGAGCTTCCGGGCTTTGATTTTCAAATCAAGTTACAGCAAATCCAGTGCGTCTATCCTCAGGAGTCCTCCTCAGCTTTGCTGTACTTTGTCTAATGCAGGGAAAATAATAGGTCTGCTGCATAGGGGTCATATTAGCCATCCTATACTTTGCTTCCTTGCACTCCCATATGACCCCAAACTGCTACCAGAGCTCTAAAAATTGAACTTCAGGCAGATATACAATAGTACAAGGAACAGGTCCAGGATGACCTGGGCTCAGACGAAATGGGTTGAATGATACTAGACATCAGACTGAGGACACCTAGCAGCAGAAACAAGTATTGAGGATGAAATCTCTGGATTCAAGGTGAATATTGCAGCAAAAGCTGGTTTAGCCATTTTATCTAAATTTATACAGGGTTTGACACACTCTCCTGTCCACACATATGTGCCCCTTTAATACCATACATGTACAATGGTGTACAGAAAAAAAATGTCAACAGACATGGTGTGAACAACACCTTAAAGCTGAACTCCATGTATGAGCTTAATTGCATAGTTACATTGGTCCAACTTCAAGTAAGTATGCATATCTCATACCTGAGGGACCAATGTGGAAGTGGTGAATCACTGTACTAGTCAACACTACTGCAGTGATAACCACTATCTTCCAGGTCCTGTGCTGAGCACACACAGTTCTTGTTAATGAAGTGATGTTCTGGGCTCTCAATGCATTTTGATCAGGAAAACCGGATGATCATAAACAGGCAATGGTAAGATCAAACTGTGTGACTTAAAACCATCAGTTATGCCATCCTTGTGTGTACAAACCTGTATGTCCTGGACCAGAAGAGACCACAGGGGACACCTAGCTCACCCCGGTGTTTCACCTCCATCACCATACTACAGTTAGGGCTGTATATATCTGGTTGGTCTCCATATATGTGTGTGGTATATTTTATTATTTAACATCCATTGCCTTCCTCCCACAATTGTATATGGCAGGCCATAGGTGATGTGATTTTTTTTATCCTCCAATCACGGGTTGTAGGAAAGAAAAGCACTCAATTCCTCCATCAACAGAGTCAATTTTGATGGGGGAACCCCTCCCACAGAGCTATTGTGTTCTCCCGACAGGGGGGGATTGGGGGTGTAGGGAAAAACCTACATTGCTTTTTTCAGGCCAACAGTAAAGCTAGGTACACACGGGCCAAAAAATCGGTACAACAGTTACCGGCCAACTTTAGGCCCATGTGTACAGCTCCTTGTCTGACAGAACCTGGTCTCAGAACTGACTTCTGTTGAACGAGCATGCTGGATAACCAGCAGCCAATTGGCATCTGGTCAATGTTTGCAGCCAATGGCTGTGATCACTGACTGGTGTGTTCTGGTGGGGGGCATCCCTCTGTTAGAACACAGTAGCTCAGCAGGAAAGATAGCTTAGTACAGTGACCTCCTGGGGCCCGATTGGTTGAATGAAAAAAACCTTCCTGTGTATACCAGGCTTAATTAACCACTTACCAACCGGCCCATAGCCGAATGACGGCTGCAGGGCGGTTGGATAACTCTGGGAGGACGTCATATGACGTCCTCCCGGAATTCCCCTCTCGCGCGCCCCCTGGGGCGCGCACCCGAACACATCCGTGACCTGGACCCGGCGCATCACGGATCCCGGTAAATGGCCGCTGATCGCGGCCGTTTACCATGTGATCGCGCCGTCAAATCACGGCGCGATCACATGTAAACAGACCGGCGTCATCTGATGACGCCGGTTCCTCTCCTCCCCTCCTGTGTACCGATCGGTACACAGTGAGCGGGGAGGGGGATGGATGGATGTCTGCAGCGCTGTGGGCTGGATGTGTAGTGCCCACAGCGCTGCACAGAGACATCCAGCCATCCATCCATCCATGCTCAGCCATCCCTCACTACTCTGCAATGCTGTGCAATACTCTGCAATACCCCCACAATACTCTGCAATGCTGTGCAATACTCTGCAATACTCTGCAATGCTGTGCAATACTCTGCAATACTCTGCAATACCCCCACAATACTCTGCAATGCCCCCACAATACTCTGCAATGCTGTGCAATACTCTGCAGTGCTGTGCAATACTCTGCAATACCCCCACAATACTCTCCAATGCTGTGCAATACTCTGCCATGCCCCCGCCATACTCTGCCATGCCCCCGCCATACTCTGCCATGCCCCCGCCATACTCTGCCATGCCCCCGCCATACTCCGCCATACCCCACAATACCCCGCCATGCTGAGCCATGCTCAGCTGTACTCGCCCTCTGTATGTGGCCAGGCTGTGGAAGTCTCACACATGTGGTATCGCCGTACTCAGGAGGAGCAGGAGAATCTATTTTGGGGTGTCATTTTTGGTATGTACATGTTATGTGGTAGAAATATTGTATAAATGGACAACTTTGTGTTAAAAAAAAAAAAAAGCGTTTTAACCACTTCCCGCCCGCCGGCCGTCATACAATGTCCTTGACTTTGTGCGGGGATATCTGAATGATGGGTGCAGCTACAGGCATCATTCAGATATCAGCTTTTTCAGCCGGCGATTCCCTACACCATAGGAATGATCATAGCGGCTGTTCCACTGCTTGATCGTTCTTACGGGAGGCGAGAGGGGATGTCCCCCCCCTCCCACGCTTCTACCGACTCACCGCTACGATCGAAGCCAGGATCGTTTTTTTTTTTTTTTTTTCAGGCTTCCCAGCCTAGAGGTGAGATGTGGGGTCTTATTGACCCCATATCTCACTGTAAAGAGGACCTGTCATGCCATATTCCTATTACAAGGATGTTTATATTCCTTGTAATAGGAATAAAAGTGGTCAAAAATTTTTTTTTTTGGGAAAAAAGCATCAAACTAAAATAAAGTAAAATGAACAATAAAAAAAAAAAATTTTTTTAAAGCGCCCCTGTCCCTGTGTGCTCGCATGCAGAAGCGAACGCATACGTAAGTCCCGCCCACATATGAAAACGGTGTTCAAACCACACATGTGAGGTATCGCTGCGATCGGTAGAGCGAGAGCAATAATTTTGGCCCTAGACCTCCTCTGTAACTCAAAACATGTAACCAGTAAAAAATTTTAAAGCGTCGCCTATGGGGATTTTTGAGTAGCAAAGTTTGGCGCCATTCCACAAGCGCGTGCAATTTTGAAAGGTGACATGTTGGGTATCTATTTACTCAGCGTAACTTAATCTTTTACATTATGCAAAAACATTAGGCTAACTTTACTGTTTTGGTTTTTGTAAAGCACAAAACAGTTTTTTTTCCAAAAAAAACGCGTTTAAAAAATTGCTGCGCAAATACCGTGCGAGATAAAAAGTTGCAACGACCGCCATTGTATTCTCTAGGGTCTTTGCTAAAAAAACATATATATATAATGTTTTGGGGTTCTATGTAATTTTCTAGCTAATAAATGATGATTTTTACATGTAGGAGAGAAATGTCAGAATTGGCCTGGGTGCTCTAGAACGCCTGAAGGTGCTCCCCTGCATGTTGGGCCTCTGTATGTGGCCACGCTGTGTAAAAGTCTCACACATGTGGTATCGCCGTACTCGGGAGTAATAGCAAAATGTGTTTTGGGGTGTAATTTGTGGTATGCATATGCGGTGTGTGAGAAATAACCTGCTAATATGACAATTTTGTGGGGAAAAAAAAAAAGTAAAAAAAAAACCTTGATTTTGCAAAGAATTGTGGGAAAAAATGACAACTTCAAAAAACTCATCATGCATCTTTCTAAATACCTTGGAATGTCTTCTTTCCAAAAAGGGGTCATTTGGGGGGTATTTATACTTTTCTGGAATGTTAGGGTCTCAAGAAATTAGATAGGCCGTCAGTACTTCAGGTGTGATCAATTTTCAGATATTCGCACCATAGCTTTTGGACTCTATAACTTTCACAAAGACCAAATAATATCCACCGATTTGGGTTAATTTTACCAAAGATATGTAGCAGTATAAATTTTGGCCAAAATATATGAAGAAAAATTACTAATTTGCAAAATATTATAACAGAAATAAAGAAAAATTTATTTTTTTACAGATTTTTCGGTCTTTTTTCTTTTACGGCGCAAAAAATAAAGAACCCAGCGGTGATTAAATACCACCAAAAGAAAGCTCCATTTGTGTGAAAAAAAGGACAAAAATTTCATATAGATACAGTGTTGCATGACTGAGTAATTGTCATTCAAAATGTGAGAGCACCAAAAGCTGAAAATTGGTCTGGTTAGGAAGGGGGTTTAAGTGCCCAGTGGTCAAGTGGTTAAAGAGTATTTCCACACTTTTGCAGCCAAATTGAGAGAACACTTACTTTATATATATCCAAAAATTGCAACCTTATTTAGATGCCCTTTTCTGCAAAGTTTTGAACTGTAAATTCCTACATCATGTTCTTTGTTTATGAGGGGACTGGGCAGCTATGTTTGCCATAATTAACCCTGACTAGAACTAACGAAATATCTGCCAGCACAGTCCAAACTAGGTTTGGACAGTACAAAGAGTTAAACATTAAAAGAGAAGTAAAGGATTTTTTTTTTGATTCATACTTACCTAGGTGGATGCAACATTGGTCCGATGCTCCATCTGTCCTCCGCCGCTTCTGCACTGAGAACCGAGTGATCAAACATCGCCGATCACTCGGTTCTCAGAGCTCTGTGAGCAGAGGGCTGCTGACTGTCAGTCACAGCTCTCTGCTCTGCTCCTCCACGCTCATTGGAGCGCTGGGCTGTGGAGGGGGCGGAGCGGCTCGCTGAGAGGCTGAGCGGGGTGTCAGTCCAGGCACCTGGCGGATCCAGACTCCATGGTCAGGATGACACGATGCCTGGACTGACATTGGTGACGTCAGCAGAGAGTGGACTTCAGAGACCCTAGAGAATAACATGGCGGTCGTTGCAATATTTTATGTCACACAATATTTGCACAGTGGTCTTTCAAACGCAATGTTTTTGGAAAAAATACACTTCACTGAATTTTTAAAAAACAAAACAGTAAAGTTAGCCCAATTTTTGTATATTGTGAAAGATGATGTTATGCCGAGTAAATAGATACCAAACATGTTACACTTTAAAATTGCACGTACTTGTAGAACGGCGACAAACTACGGTACTTAAGAATCTCCATAGACGATGCTTTAAAAAATTTTAACGGTTACCAGTTTAGAGTTACAGAGGAGGTCTTTTGCTAAAATTATTGCTCTCACACTAACAATCGTGGTGATGCGATTACGTATGTGTTTTCTTTGGTGCGCAAGCTCGTGGGGACGGAGCGCTTTTAAAAAAAATAATAATAATTCTGATCACTTTTATTGCTGTAACAAGGAATGTAAAAAGTTACTCTTATCATTTTGGGAAAAAGGCTTTACATAACTAAAAGCTGATCATTCTAAAAGACCCCAAACCCCTCCTCTGCACTTCAAAGTATTCAAAATGCCAAAATGACGTCTCTTTCGGGTTACTACATCGGAGACCAGATCGAAACTTGTGATAATGGCCGAGTGGCTGGTTTTTATTACTTGAAAGCCGACTGCCGCCTCTAAAAAAACGTTACCGGAGTGATGCCTCTGGCTGCAGGCATCACCCCAGTATAACCACTTTAACAAAATGACGTACAGGTACATGATTTTGCGTGAAGTGGTTAAAACGCGTTTTGAGGTATGCTTTGTGAATAGGAAGATGAATATATTAGGATTTTCTCAAATATGACTGCAAAGATGGAAATACGCTTAAAAGTAAAAATAAGTCAGGAATTGGAAAAAGTAGATTACAATATATAAGTGTCACTTGTGTGATCCATTTCCTTGTGTTTACTTCCTTTTACTACATTATTTTTTATAAATATTCCTTTTTTTTTTAACAGCAAGAGATGCATCTCGTGCCTATGTTACTGGGGACTTCACAGAGCAAGGCCTTGTAGACGATGTGTCGGAACTGTCACCCGCACAGATGCTGCACCTCCACAACTGGTATAACTTCTATCAGAAGAATTATACTCCAGTCGGTAGGTTTTCACCTGACCATAGGGTTCTCTAATGTAGAGCTATTCACAGAGGTTTATTTACTAAAGCTGGAGAGTGCAAAGTCAGGCTCACTTCTGCATGGAAACCAGTCTCAAGTTCTATTGCCACAGCTAATTGAACAAGCTGAGGTTAGAAGCTGATTGGCTACCATGTACAGCTGCACCAGATTCTGAGTGCACCAGCCCTAGTAAATCTACCCCACTGTGTGGCTTTTCAGATGTTGCATGGCTATAATTGGGAATCCCATTTCTACAATAGCTTGAAAGCCACAGGTTTCCAATTCTGAGCTCTACTATATATGTTTAACAAAAGATATCCTTATTGAAATATTTTTCTTTTAGGGAAACTCATAGGGAAGTTTTATGATGAGCAAGGAAATCCCACAAAGGCATTGGAGGATGCACTAGCAATCATTGATATTGGATTAAAGCTGAAAGAGCAGAGGCAAGAGGAGAATAAACAGTTTCCACCCTGTAATTCAGAATTTAATGCTGGCGTCACTAAAGTATGGTGTTCTAAGCACAGGTAAGAGTAAGTACAAGTCTGTCTGATATTAAGCCTTAACCACTTCAGCCCCGGAGAATTTCGCAGCTCAATGACCGGAGGACTTCTTACAATTTGGCACTGCGCTGCTTTAACTGGTAATTGCGCGGTCATGCAATGTTGTACCCAAACAAAATTTGCGTCCTTTTTTTCCCACAAATAGAGCTTTCTTTTGATGGTATTTAATTGCCTCTGCGATTTTTATTTTTTGCGATATAAACGGAAAAAGACTGAAAATTTTGAAAAAAAATTATATTTTCTACGTTTTGTTATAAAAAAAATGAATAAACTCAATTTTAGTCATACATTTGGGCCAAATTGTATTCAGCCACATGGCTTTGGTAAAAAAATGTAAATAAGCATGTATTTATTGGTTTGCGCAAATGTTATAGCGTCTACAAACTAGGGTACATTTTCTGGAATTTTATGCAGCTTTTAATTTATGACTGCCTATCTCATTTCTTGAGGTGCTAAAAATGTCAGGGCAGTACAACCCCCCCCCTCCCCCATGACCCCATTTTGGAAAGTAGACACCCCGAGGAAATTGCTGAGAGGCATGTTGAGCCCATTGAATATTTTATTTTTTTTGTCACAAGTGATTGTAAAATGACAAAAAAAAAATGAAAATTACACAAAGTTGTCACTAAATGATATATTGCTCAAACATGCCATGGGCATATGTGGAATTACACCTCAAAATACATTTAGCTGCTTCTCCTGAGTACAGGGATACCACATGTGTGAGACTTTTTGGGAGCCTAGCTGCGTACGGGACCCCGAAAACCAAGCACCACCTTCAGGGTTTCTAAGGGCGTAAAATGGTTATTTCACTTCCTCACTACCTATTGGTCCCCTTTCACACTGGGGCAGTTTGCAGGTGCTATTGCACTAAAAATAGCGCCTGAAAACCGACCTAAAACTGCCGCTGCTGTGTCTCCAGTGTGAAAGCCCGAGGGCTTTCACAATGGAGCGGTGCGCTGGTAAGAGGGAAAAAAAAACTCCTGCAAACAGCATCTTTGGAGCCGTGTATACACCGCTCCTGCCCATTGAAATCAATGGGGCAGCGCGGCTATACCGCCTACTATTTTGGGTTGTAATTCCACATATAACCATGCCATGTTTGAACAATATATTATTTAGTGACAACTTTGTGCAAAGAAAAAATTAAAAAAAGGTGTAATTTTCCCGAAACTTGTGGCAAAATATAAAATATTCCATAGACTCAACAAGCCTCTCAGCAAATAGCTTGGGGTGTCTACTTTCCAAAATGGGGTCATTTGGGGGGGTTTTGTGCTATCTTGGCATTTTATGACCTTCAAAACTGTGATAGGTAGTGAGGAGTAAAATCAAAAACTTACACCCTTCGAAATCCTGAAGGCGGTGATTGGTTTTCGGGGTCCTGTATGCGGCTAGGCTACCAAAAAGTCTCACACATGAGGTATCCCCGTACTCCGGAGAAGCAGCAGAATGCATTTTGGGGTGTAATTCCACATATAACCATGCCATGTTTGAACAATATATTATTTAGTAACAACTTTGTGCAAAAAAAAAAAAAAAAAGTGTAATTTTCCCGAAACTTGTGGCAAAGTATAAAATATTCCATGGATTTAACATGCCTCTCAGCAAATAGCTTGGAGTGTCTACTTTCCAAAAAGGGGTCATTTGGGGGGGGGGGGGGGGGGTTTGAACTGTCTTGGCATTTTATGCACAACATTTAGAAGCTTATGTCACACATCACCCACTCTTCTAACCACTTGAAGACAAAGCCCTTTCTGACACTTTTTGTTTACATGAAAAAATATTTTTTTTTTTTTTGCAAGAAAATTACTTTGAACCCCCAAACAATATATTTTTTTTAAAGCAAAGGCCCTACAGATTAAAATGGTGGGTGTTGCAATTTTTCTTTTCACTCTTTTGCGCAGCGACTTTTCAAACGCAATTTTCTTGGAAAAAACACACTTTTTAAAATTTTAATGCACTAAAACACACTATATTGCCCAAATGTTTGATGAAATAAAAAAGATGATCTTATGCCGAGTACATGGATACCAAACACGCCTTTAAAACACGATGCTTTAAAATTGCGCACAAACGTGCAGCGGCGACAAACTACATACATCTTTAACCTCCCTGGTGGTATGATTCTTTCGGATTTTAGGTGCTGAAAGCGGTACAATTATTTTGCATGGAAATTTGGCGTTTTATATTGTAGGTCTGTAAATCTTAACAATAACACACTTAAATCTGTCCAAACCAGAGTCTAGTAGATATCCTGGGTATGATAAAGTTTGAAACACAAAAACATAAATTATAATATAATAAATAAAAATAAATAATTAAAAAAAATTTAAAAAAATAGTAATAAATTAAATTTCCCCACAATTCACTATCGCTCAATTCTGCAAGTGTTCTAATTTACTATCGCTGTTTTCTAGCTGGTCTAAAGCCACTTTTGACGTAAAGGGACACTTTTTGGTTGCTATGGACAATCTCCAGTTTCCAGGCAGAAAGAACAGTGTATATCATGTAAAACTGCATGCAGGGCATGGGCCAGAGCACTGGGGACAAAAGGGATGTGAAATAATTTCATACAGTACTGTAATCTGTAAGATTACAGTACTGTATGTGTTATGATTGACATTTTTTTGAATTTGCCGCCAGGCTCCGCCCCCGTGCGTCGCGCCGCTCGCAGGGAACGGAGCCTGGCACGGAGAGGCTTCGGAGGAGGACGGAGCCCTCGGACACTGCGGGGGACATCGCAGGATCCCGGGGACAAGGTAAGTAAAGCCGCCCCAGGATCCTGCAATGAGATCCCGAGTGTGGCTCGGGGTTACCGCTAATGGTACTGAATTTTAACCCCGAGCCACACTCGGGAATACCGCCAGGGAGGCTATAAACCTTTACAGGTTACCATTTTACATCTACAGAGGAGGTCTAAAGCTAAAATTACTGCCCTCGGTCTGACCTTTGCGGTGATACTTCACATGCATGGTGCAATTGCTGTTTACATATGACACCAGACCGATGCTTGCGTTCGCCTTTGTGTGTGAGCACAGGGGGACAGGGGTGCTTTTTTTTTTTTTTTTTTTTTTTTTTTTAATTTTATTATTTCTTTTGCTTTTTTATTATATTTTTAAACTGTTCCTTTCATTTTTTTTTAAATCATTTTTATCTCAGGGAATGTGAATATCCCCTATGGTACTCTCTTTTTAAAAAAAAAAAAAAATTGGGGTCTTTTAGACATAGATCTGTCCTCTGCCCTCAAAGCATCTGACCACACCAAGATCGGTGTGATAAAATGCTTTGCCATTTTCCCAATGGCGCTGTTTATATCCGGCGAAACCTAAGTCATGAAATGCTCGTAGTGTCCGATTTCTTAGGCCATAGAGATTCTGGTCTCTGATCAGCTCTATGGCCAGCTGGCTGAACCACCGGCTGCATTCTCGGGTTCCCTGTTGGGACAGGAGAGCCAGAGAAAACCATGGAAGACGGTGGGATGGGGGGGGGGTGTTCCCTCCCACTGCTTATAAAAGCAGTCTAGAGGCTAATTAGCCGCTAGGATTGCTTTTATATGAAATCCAACCACTGGCTGAAAAGAATGATACCAAGATGATATCTAAACCTGCAGGCATCATTCTGGTATAACCACTCAAAAGTCCAGCAACATACCAGTACGTTGCTGGTCCTTGTTGGGCATACATTGTAATGTTCTTTTTTTCATGCAGCCTGTGGGCTAAACGAAAAAAAAAAAAAAGATTGCTCGGTTTTGTATGCCTACCATTAGAGTACCGCCCTTCATCCACCCACTTCTAATGGGCATACATACACCATTTTTTTTTTTTTTTTAAACTGTGGTGGTGAAATCACCACACGCTGTTGCTGTCAAGATAAAAAAACCCGTGCTGCAGCTGAATGGCGTACCTGCTAAGCAAATGATGGTTAACAATAAAACAAAGTAACATTACAGTATAACAGTAAGACTTACTGTACCTGCAAAGCAAATACAATAAAACATAGTAAAAATAAAACATTGCAAAATATATGCTGAAGCATGGGGGCAATCTGCTCCTAATATTATAAGCAAATTGCTCTTCCACCCCTGCCCCCATGCTTCGGCATATATGCTCTTTTTTTTAACTGTGGTGGTGAAATCACCCCCGACAGCGCTGGAGTCACGGCTTTATGTATTGTGGGAGCAAATGCTGTTGCTGTCAAGTTAAATAAACCCGTGCTGCAGCTGAATGGTGTACCTGCTAAGCTAAAGATGGTTAACAATAAAACAAACATTACAGTATAACTTACCATACCTCCAAAGCAAATACAATAAAACATAGTAAAAGAAAAACAGAGAGAGAACGATAGATATAGAACAATAGTGAGCGGACAGTAGAGAGCGAACATGAGAGAGAACAATAGAGAGAGAGAAGAAAATTACAACCACAACTATTTTAGGATTTTTTATTTTATTTTTTTTTTTGTGGTTTTGTGTGTGTGTTTTTTTTTTTTTTTTCACTTTTATAAAAACTGTAAAAATAACTGTAAACTGAACGTTGCAGATTAGGGTCTGTCAAAGTGTGATGGCCATCACATCTTTCGAGACCCCGAGACCCTGTGTTATGCACCGTACACACGGTCGGACTTTGTTCGGACATTCCGACAACGAAATCCTAGGATTTTTTCCGACTGATGTTGGCTCAAACCTGTCTTGCATACACACGGTCACACAAAATTGTTGGAAAATCCGATCGTTCTAAACGCGGTGACGTAAAACACGTATGTCGGGACTATAAACGGGGCAGTAGCCAATAGCTTTCATCTCTTTATTTATTCTGAGCATGCGTGGCACTTTGTCCGTCGGATTTGTGTACACACGATCGGAATTTCCGACAACGGATTTTGTTGTCAGAAAATTTTATATCCTGCTCTCAAACTTTGTGTGTCGGAAAATCCGATGGAAAATGTGTGATGGAGCCTACACACGGTCAGAATTTCCGACAACAAGGTCCTATCACACATTTTCCATCGGAAAATCCGACCGTGTGTACAGGGCATAAGTGTGCCTAGGACTGTGTGGTGCTGTACCCTATGCTAATAACTAATGGAGAGACCAGGTTGGTCAGAACAGGAGGGACAATAAAAATGGGTGTCACGCCTAAATCCGCGTTTGCTGCAGACACAACATCTTTTTTGGGGGTTTCCAAGGTACCAGGGAGGACAAAAGGAAAATGCCTCTCATGCAGCCAGTTCACTGTATTTGGATTGGGAAGTTGGGCAAGAGCACCGTCTGGAAACAGAAGGGCTCTGACGATCTCTTCCTGGAATTTAAGGAAGGATCCAGTCCGTCCTGAAGCTTTGTATAGCACAAAAGCGTTCGACAAAGCCAATTGAAATAAATAAACAGACAATTTTTTGTACTAGCGTCTGGCCTTACGGGCAGTTAGGTACGGTGCCAACAACTGGTCATTGAGGTCCACCCCTCCCATGTTAAGTTTGTATTCATGGACACAGAGTGGTTTCTCCACAACACCAGTCGCCATAGGAATTTGGACTGCCGTGTCTGCGTGATGCGAGGACAGAACGAAAACATTCCGTGAAACCCTCCACTTCACTGCTAACAAATTATTACACTTCAAGCAGGCTCTCTCCCCCTGTCTAAGTCGGGATTCTATAAGCCGTTGGGGGAAGCCCCGGTGATTAGATCGCACGGTTGCCACATGTGCCAATTCCATTATCAAAAAGGTGACTAAAAAGAGGCATGCTCGTGTAATATTTGTCCACGTATAAGTAGTACCCCTTTCCGAATAAGGGTGACACCAAGTCCTACACTATTTTACCAGCGCTCCCTATTTAGTCTGGGCAGTTCTCCGGCTCTACGTGACTATCTCTTCCCTCGTAAACCATAAAACTATATGTATAGCCTGTGGCCCTATCACAGAGATTATACATCTTGACCCCGTATCTGGCACGCTTGCTGGGAAGATACTGTTTGATAGACAAGCGGCCAGAAAACTTAATCAGGGACTCATGAACGCAGACAACTTGATCGGGAGTAAACAAGGCTGCAAAACGTTGGTTCAAGTGGTTTACGAGGGGCCGAATTTTGTAGAGCCGATCAAATCCAGGGTCACCTCGTGGACGACAGAGTTCATTGTCATTGAAGTGCATGAACCGCAAGATCTGCTCGTATCGTGTCCTGGCCATGGAGGCAGAGAACAAGGGCATATGGTGAATTGGGTCAGTGGACCAATATGACCGCAACTCACTCGTTTTAGTTATGCCCATGAGGAGGGATAGGATCAGAAAGGTCTTAAATTCGGAAACCGTAATTGGTTTCCAATCTCTGGCAAGGGTCAGCTGGGGATTAGCGGCGATGAATTGACCAGCATACAAATTGCTTTGGTCCACAATAGATCCATAGAGATGTTCGGTGAAAAACAGCGAATAAAAATCAAGTGACGTAAAATCAACTGTTTCCACCTAAATTCCGGGTTCATCAATGAATGGGGAAGTACGGGTGCTGCAGAAGTGGTGGGTTCCCAATTAGGATTGGTGAATGCAGCAGGAAGGGCACTATGGGCTCGATGGGCCTGTCTTTGTCTTCTTCTTGGTGGCAGCGAGACACTCGCCAGCTTGAACTGCACTTATGGGACTCGTCACGTCACCAAGTGTTACTGCAGTGCTGGATGTACGACCAGGGTGTACTAGGCCGCTGGTGCTTGCCAGTTCACCAGAAGGATGAGCGGCACTAGTACTGGCTCTTTGCTCCTTACGAACGACCTGTGGTTCTTGCACCTCAACGACAGCAGAAGATGATCAGGTCTGGTACACTGACCTTGGCAGGGACCACAACTCCGTCGTCAGAGCTATCTGTCAGGGTGCCGCTGCTGTCTACAGGTTCGTATTCTGAGCCTGAATCTGACAGATGAGTGACTTCCTCTTCACTATCTGTCATGCTCAGAAACGTGTAGAACTCTTCACTACTGTACCTTCGATTTGACATTTTGGTCTCTAAATTTACTGGTACAGTAGTGAGACTCACAGGTAAAAAAGCACCTGACTGTCAGCGACTGCTTCAAACGCTACCAAAAAAAAATGTTAGCGTTCGCAGGGATCAGGCCTGACTCTGCGAATGCTGCAGTTATGTGTTTTGTGTTTTGTAAGTGACAGTGATCGATTGATACTGCACTTGGGTGGGCTGGGAGGAGGGGCTAAACGCAGGTGCTAGCAGGTATCTGGGCTGATCCCGCTAACACTGCGTTTTTGGGAACCCCAAACTGCTGGGGACGCTAGTATAGATCTGATCAGATCAGATATTGATCCATTCAGACACTATACTACTAAGGGAGGCGTATGGTGCGTGCGTGGGTGTTAGCACTACTGGCACTAATCTGATGCTGCCTGGGGTGACGAAGGCCCTATCTGACGCTAAAACCTAACTTTGATCACCCGCCGGGTGATCAGGGGGTTAAACCTTTATTGGGTAAAATAAGGCGGGAGCCCTGACGCTATAAAAAATAAACTAGCTACACTGCGTCACCCGTGACACTTATACTGTGATCACAGGTGACAGGGGATAATCAAGGGGTTAAACTTTTATTGGGGGGGTAAGGGGGGTCCCTAGACCTATCTGGGCTGAAGACTAATTACCCTAACACTGATTTTTGTCACTAATCACACTAGTACAGCGATAAAAAACAATATGCTGTACTGGGTGATACAGTGACAGGTGGTGAAGGGGTTAACTGGGGGTGTGATCGGGAGGGTGAATTGTGTGCCTATGTGACCTGGTGTCAGTGTAGTGTTGGTGCAACTCGCTGTTAAATGCTCTCTCCTCTCGGTCTGGAATGGAAAAGACCGACACGAGGAAAGATGACATCACTTCCCCTGTCAGGGGAAGGATCTCATTCGTCAGGACCGACCACCAGGTCCAGGCCAGATTTCATTGGCCTGGGCGTGGGGTTTGATCGGTTCCTGATCTAATTCGATTGTCGTGGCTGGTGGGGGGGGGGCTGGCCGCACGCGGAACATTCAGTTATGTGATTTCGCGGCGGCTGGTCCGGAACTGGCTAAAAGAGATTTTTTTTGATTCATACTTATGTGGATGGAGCATCGGTCCCCCGCTGTCTCTTCACTGAGAACCGAGCCACCGAACACCAGTTCTCTCACCTCCCCAAAAGGAGAGCTGCTGCCTGTCAGTCAGCATCTCTCCTCTCTGCTTCTCCACGCTCATTGGAGTGCTGAGCTGTGGAGGGGCGGGGAGCAACCATCTCAGCGGCTCGCCGAGACTGCCATCAGTCCAGGCACCTGGCAGATCCAGACTTGGGAAGTCGGGATAATGCACTGCCTCGACTGATAGCAGTGATATCAGTGGAGAGCGAAGTTCAGACCGCTCTGCGCTGAAAGCGGGTCACAGGAGTGAAAAACGAATTGCACCCGTGTGACCCATAGGAGAAACCCAGCCTAAAAAGGCTGGGCTGTTTTTTTAACCGGTTCCCGACAGGCCGCCGCAGTTATACAGAATGGCTCCCCTGGGCGAGCCGTCATAGCTGTAGGTCAGCTCTTTAAGACGCTGTAGGAGGCGCGCAACCACAGCGTGTGCCCGGAGGACACAATGACCGCCGGGCGCTCGTGACAGAGCGAGAGCCGGGATTTGTGTTTGTGTGTGTAAACACACAAATCCCGGTTCTCTCGGGAGAGGAGAGAGATCGTGTGTTCATACTAAGTATGAATACCGATCTCTATCCCCCCTACAGTTAGAACACACCTAAAGAACACAGTTAACCCCTTGATCGTCCCCTGGTGTTAACCTCTTCCCTGCCAGTGACATTTATACAGCAATCAGTGCATTTTTATAGCACTGATCGCTGTATAATTGTCAATGTCCCAAAAATGTGTCAAAAGTGTCCAATTTGTCCGCTGCAATATCGCAGTCCCGATAAAAAAAAAAAAAAAAAAGCGCAGATCACTGCTATTACTAGTAAAAAATAAATATGCCATAAATCTATCCCCTGTTTTGTAGATGCTATAACTTTTGCACAAACCAATCAATATACGCTTATTGCGATTTTTTTTTTTTTTTGTATTGTTTTACCAAAAATATGTAGAAGAATACATCGGCCTAAACTAATAAAAAAAATTGTTTATTTTTTTTTTTAATTTGGGATATTTATTATAGCAAAAAGTAAAAGATATTGTGTTTTTTTTCAAAATTGTCGCTCTTCTTTTGTTTATAGCGCAAAGAATAAAAACTGCAGAGGTGATCAAATACCACCAAAAGAAAGCTCTATTTGTGGGGAAAAAAGGACGTCAATTTTGTTTGGGTATAGCGTCACACAACTGCGCAATTGTCAGTTAAAGCGACATAGTGCCGTATCACAAAAAATGGCCTGGTCATTGAGCAGCCAAATCTTCCGGGGCTGAAATGGTTAAAGAACGTATGTGACCTGCATCCCACAGAACTGGTTTAGAAATGACATGTCAGATAACTATAAGGACAGGATGAGAACAATTTATTTCCTTATAGAAACAAAAATAAAAATAAAAACTGCGCTTGGAAAATAAGGTAAAAAGCTGCGGTTATAAGTGAGGCACACCAATACAGACAAGAAATATAAAAAAAACACGCTAAATATTATATACAAACAGGTGATATTCAAAATTAGTGAAAATTTATAGTCCTATGTAAAGGAATGTCCAACAATCACACAGTAGGTGACGTGATTTTCTTCTATTTTCATATGCTGTTAGGTGAAAATTCAAATGAAATGTGGTGAAATGCTTACCAGAAAGTAAGCCAAACAGGCGAGTGGCTTAATCCCAGCCTGGGCCTTTATGAAAAACGATCCAAGGATAGGTCACACTCGTACCGTGTATTCAAATCCACAAAAGATTACCCAGAAAATATATTGAAAAACATAGCGTAATACTGACAAAATATGAAATCCAAAAAAAAGGAAAGATGTGCAACACTCAACAAAAAACAAAATCATATATAATCATAAAAACATCCAGTGTTGGGGGCGTGGTCTGGAGCTGCATGGGGTAGGACTCACGGTGTGAGTGCTCCGCTCGAGACATATCCTTAACAGCGATCCTTGGGGCTATATTCTTAGCCGAAAGACGCCTGTGGAACCCGGATCACCTGCCTAACTAGAGACCGACATGTCTCCTCCAAAGTGCTCCGGAGCGGCGGTGAAACTAGCTCAATATCGCCATGACGATCGAGACACGGGTGAGGAAGATGGTGCCGCTCAGTCCCCTGCACCTGATGACCAGGCCTCCGGAGACACGGCCAGAGTGCTGGAGGCTATAGCTCTCTGTCAATTCACCCTTACCTCCAGGATCGAGGAGGTGAAAATTGACATCTCCCTGATCCGACAGGATGTCCACAAGCTCCGTGAGAGGGTGACAGAGGCCGAACGCCGTGTTGATCACGTGGAGGAGGGCCTGCATCCATTACAAATCACCACTGAACAGCTACAGCACCAATTGAATATGGTTCTCTCTAAACAAGATGAAATGGAGAACCGACTCAGGAGATGCAATCTCCGTTTTGTTGGTCTCCCTGAGAGGGCTGAGGGTGCTGACCCCCCCACCTATTTGGAAAATCTGCTTATCAAGACTTTTGTCAGAGAGGCCTTTTCCTCCATGTTTGTTGTGGAACGTGCCCATCGCCTCGCTGCAAAACCTCCACCCGCAGGTGCCCCACCGAGAACCTTTATTGCAAAGTTCTTAAATTACCGAGATCGGGACGCGATCCTTCGACTTACACGTGAAAGAGGAAATATCCCCCTTGGCAACCTAACTGTGGCGGTCTATCCGAATTTCTCCGCAGAGGTACAAAAGAAAAGAGTGCGCTTTACGGAGGCAAAGCGACAGCTCCGTATCCACCACCTCACATACGCAACACATACGCAATGCTTTTCCCTGCACGCCTTCGTGTGGTGTGTGACGGCAAGGCGCAGTTCTTTGAAAACCCACAGGATGTTCTCTCCTGGCTAGAGCAACATGATGCGCCCAATCCGGGCCCTGCATAACCTTTCACCGCACACGTACAGCAGCCTCCGGTTACTCGAAACTAATTGATCGCCGCACACAATTTGCCTGACCTACTCTGATGCCTGCGGAAACCGTGAGTTGGGACCCTCTGCACTGTAACATTCAAATTTGCCTTATTTAATTATCCCAGCTGCAATTAACAGCCCCCTCGCTCCTTATTCCACCGCATCAATTGACATTGCTGCTTCACCACCAACATGTCCACTTCATTAGTCTCGGGCGGCCCCCTTGCACCGGCAACCCAGGACACTGACTGCCTCTCCCGCTTTGCCGTGCGCTTTTCAGCAGGATCGCCCCCCCTGGTCTCGCTGGTCACCTTGAGACTGTGGCCCATTCGCCACTACCGACTGGTATCAACCTAAGAAAGTTTCCCTGTCCAGCCTCTGCCTAATCCATTCTGATGGATGGCAGTGTGTTGAATCTGCTTTGCTGGTACAGAGTTCATGCAGTTTGTTTGACCTCAGTTCTTTTATATTTTGTTTTCTTTTCTTTTGTTTTTTCGATTTTTACAATGACATGCTATGCGCATAATCTAACCTTATTTAAGCAGCTGGTATCAACAGCTCTGGCTCGCTCTTTTAGGCATGCAATGTTTAAATGCAGGGTATGGTTATTACGTATTCTTTTCTGCACTCAATTGCGGATGGGGGGCTCCCCACTCCTGCCTCGTAGCTTTTGGTTAACTAGTGTACCTGTATATTGTGTAAGCAGATGCATGGAGATGTGGATATTATTTTGTACTGTCTGCCGCCCCCTGAGGATCCGAATGTACCCACCAACTCACCCCCATATGACATGGCTGCACTAAAAATTCTAACCTGGAATGTTCGGGGCCTGGGTGAAAGGGCTAAACGAACAGCAGTACTCTCACATCTCAAATCCCAACGAGCGGATATTTCTATCCTGGTCGAAACCCACCTCACAGGCCAAAAACAGCTTTGTCTTAAAAAACCATGGGTGGGTTGGTTATACCAGGCCCCGCACACCTCCAATTCCCGCGGGATCGCAATCCTTGTAGCCAAAACGGTGCGATTCCAGCTCCACACTCTGCAGTCGGATCCTCAGGGCCGGACGCTGTTTTTGCATGCTACAGTTGGAGGCCTTGAGATACTCCTAATGGCCTTCTATATCCCTCCCCCATTTCAGTTTGCTATGTTACAGCAGGGTGTTGCCTTCATGTCTCATTACCCCTCGGTGCCGGCAGTCTGGGCAGGGGACTTCAATATGGTTATAAACTCACACGTAGATAGACTAAGCCCCGCTAATCCTCCCCCCTCAGCGCCAAATATCACCAGATTCGGTAAATTCCTCGCAGAATTTGCCCTCACCGACACTTGGCGACACACGCACCCCTCAAAATCGCGTTTCTCCTGCTTCACACCCTCATGATCCTCAATGTCCCGTATATATTATATTCTCACTACCCTCCCTCTACTTCCTTACCTCCTAGATGTAGGCTTTGCAGCCAGGGCACTCTCTGATCACTCCCCATACTGGATCAAGCTTCGGCTGCCGTCTCCCCCTGCTGCCAAGATTTGGAGAATAAACCCATTTTGGCTCCCCATTCTTTCCGACCTGGATGACATCCAGAGTGAATGGGGACACTATTTCCGTGTTAACGACGGTACGGCCCGGGCTGGCTCCATATGGGAAGCCTTCAAAACACACGCCCGCATGATTCTCTCTATTCGCATTAACCGTCATAAGGCCACCTCCAAGCAGCTTCTTCACCAAGCAGAGGAACACCTCAATACCCTAGAGCAAGCTTTTCAGGACAACCCAACCGCTGCCAATGCCTCTCTTGTTCATATGCACTCTAGACTCACAAACCAACTCCACTTTGAAAAGGCCAAGCAAGGCATTTTTTTCAGCAAGCAACGTGTCTTCGAACACGGCGAGCGAGCTGGTAAGCTTCTCTCATATATGGCCCACTTAGATCACAAACCCCCAGTAGTGATATCTCTTCGGTCGCCCTCCGGGATCATAGTTTCCTATCCCGATCGAGTGGCTGAGGAGTTTAGGTCCTTTTATTCCACCCTCTACTCTTCCACATCCCACAAATCCCCAGCAGAACTTTCAGACCTCTTACAAAATATAGACTTCCCCACACTATCACCCCCACAGATTGCGCAATTGGAAGCACCAATCACTACGGAACGTATCTCAGAAGCAATCGCCCTACTCCCCACATCCAAGGCGCCCGGCTCTGATGAACTCCCCCTCGAGTTCTACAAACAATTTGGTGAGATTTTAATTCCCAAGCTTTGTAAACTTTATGCGCATATTTTCAATACTAACACTCTTCCAAACTCCATGAGCGAAGCCCTCATTGTCCTTATACCTAAACCGGGTAAAGATCCACTTCTCCCCGAGTCGTACAGACCTATATCCCTTCTCCAACTAGATGTAAAAATACTAGCAAAGATTTTGGCCATACGCCTTAATAAGGTAATCTCTAGTTTAATACACCCCGATCAAACTGGCTTTATGCCAGACAAAAACACGGCCTTTAATTTGAGACGACTCCACATGAATCTCCAAGCTCAACACACGGATATAGGCACCAGAGTAGTGGTTAGCTTGGACGCTGCTAAAGCATTCGACTCAGAGTGGAACTACTTATGGGAATGCCTTAAAAGATTTGGCTTTGGCCCAAGATTTATAAAATGGCTCCAGCTCCTATACCAAGCCCCTAAAGCGCACATACAGGTAAATGGCAGAATTTCCCCCTCCTTCCCACTATCCCGAGGTACTCGTCAGGGCTGCCCAATCTCGCCTATGCTCTACGCCCTCGCTGTAGAACCCCTAGCGATAGCTCTTCGGTGTCATCCAGATATTAGGGGCCTTCGCTGCGGCCAGATGACGGAAGTAATAAGTCTATACGCCGATGACATGCTCCTATACCTCTCCGACTCGGGGCTCTCACTCCAAACCGCCCTCCGTATTATCACAGACTTTGGGGCATTCTCTGGGCTACAGATAAACTGGACTAAGTCCCAAATCCTTCCACTAGATATAGGAGCCCCCACGGCTGATCCGGCCGCTCTCCCCCTTGTCAGGGCAAGTACCATTAAATATTTGGGTATCCACGTATCCCGATCTCTCTCTGACTTCATCGCCCTTAACATTGAACCACTTTTCATTATACTAAAAATCAAGACACAAACATGGTCCAGACTCCCCCTCGGGGTTATGGGCCGAATCAGCCTGGTAAAAATGATCCTTCTCCCTAAGCTATTATATATCTTTTGGCAAGCCCCCCTATCCCTTCCGGTGCGTATATTCAAGTCAATGGAATCTATCCTCAACTCCTTCATATGGGGCCCATCCCGTCACAAATTATCAATGAAGGTTCTGAAGTGCCCAACTGAATCAGGAGGCACTGCGCTCCCTGATCTCTTCACATACTACATAGCATCTCAACTTTCTCATTTTTTCCATCTCAACCACACAGACAGAACCCGCTACTCCCAAATGGTCTGCTCACGGCTCCACGGCCAGATATCTCACCCCTTCCAAATCTTATTCTGCACTCCCCAGGGGTTATGCCATGGCAGAGACAAAAGGCACATGTTGTCACATCACTGTAAGGTCTGGCAAACCGCTATGCGACTAGGTCAAGCACCATCTCCTCATTCCCACACCCCCCTATGGGATAACCCCACCTTACCGGAACTCACTAAAATTCCCGATCACGATTTATGGGTAACCAAAGGCGTGATATATCTGTCACAAGTTGTGGCTAACGGGTCGGTTAAAACGTTTCAGACACTAAAAGACACCTTTGCCCTATCAAACCATATGCTTTTCCGCTACCTCCAATTGCGACACGCACTCAACACACAGCTTGGTGGCCCCATCCCTGCTCTTGAGATCCCATTATTGGTGGATATAGTCTTGGGAGAAGACCCAAAAAAAATGGATTTCCCAAATATACACGTATCTTATGCGACCCGGTGCCGAGACTACTACAAAAAAGCTGAGGTCGAGATGGGAATCGGACCTGGGCGTCCTGACGGACGAGGACTGGGAGGAAGCCCTTGGCAATTGCAAGATTGTATCCCCAAAACTCTCCGACCGCTTATCCCATTTATATGTCCTCCACAGATCATACTTGACACCGGCTCGCATATCCAAATACAAACATGACCACAACCCTGGCTGCCCAGACTGCGGTCACCACATGGCCTCCTTCTTTCACTTGATGTGGGATTGCCCATTTAAACATGGGTTTTGGACACAGGTGGTGAAATTTCTACACGATCGCATGGGCTCCCCACTGTCCCTTTGCCCCCGTCAGTGTGTGCTGGGTCTCCTCTCACTCTCCGAGAGTGACAAATATTTAAACAGACAACCTCAGACTTTCCACCAGAAGAAGTGACAAAGGGGTAATATAATGCAGCGAACCTCATAAAAATCTTGCTTACCAGATGGCAAATATAAGTGAGCAGACTATCACAAACACAGACCGAACTCCTGGCAGGAGCAGTGTAGATACGTCCTGGCATCCATGTCCCGAACTCAGCAGTGCATATTGTATAAAGAAGCAGCCAATAGTGTGATACTGTATCAAACTTTGGTGGTTCACTGTAATGACACACACTGCAGGGAAAGCAGGCTCCTCTCAGCTATGTAGCAGCCACACATACAATATGCACTGCTGAGTTCGGGACATGGATGCCAGGACGTATCTACGCTGCTCCTGCCAGGAGTTCGGTCTGTGTTTGTGATAGTCTGCTCACTTAAATTTGCTATCTGGTAAGCAGGATTTTTATGAGGTTCGCTGCATTATATTACCCCTTTGTCACTTCTTCTGGTGGAAAGTCTGAGGCTGTGTGGAATCTGTTCACAATATATTGCCATCTGGTAAGCAGGATTTACATGTGGTCTCCTGCACCTTCTGGTACTTCTTTCCATACCTTCATCTGGGGGATAGCTATATTGCCCACTTGTTTGTAGTATCTGGTAAGCAGATTCTTTGTAAGGTTTGTGCACCATTTTCTCCTATTGGTGACCATACACTTTATTGCATGATTGCATGCCACTCACATTACGATCCTATGTTTGAATTCAACACTGGATGTTTTTATGATTATATATGATTTTGTTTTTTGTTGAGTGTTGCACATCTTTCCTTTTTTTGGATTTCATATTTTGTCAGTATTACGCTATGTTTTTCAATATATTTTCTGGGTAATCTTTTGTGGATCTGAATACACGGTACGAGTGTGACCTATTCTTGGATCGTTTTTCATAAAGGCCCAGGCTGGGTTTAAGCCACTCGCCTGTTTGGCTTACTTTCTGGTAAGCATTTCACCACATAGATTTCATTTGAATTTTCACCTAACAGCATATGAAAATTGAAGAAAATCACGTCACCTACTGTGTGATTGTTGGACATTCCTTTACATAGGACTATAAATTTTCACTAATTTTGAATATCACCTGTTTGTATATAATATTTAGCGCTTTTTTTTATATTTCTAATTTATTTTCTTGCTTGTGTTGTTTTCTGTGGTTTTAATAGATGTCCTCTTTGCTTCAGTACTGGCCTGAAGCAAGCACTCTCTTGGTACAGGTTTACATTGAATGTTTCCTGTACTTTCAGTTCAGATAATTTATTTGGCATGTTTGCATGTACCTAATTTGTAGAGTAAATTGTGTTCACTTTACTTCAGTAAAGTAGTCTCTGCACCGAGCAGAGGGAGCCAAGGCAGTAGATGGGGCCTGTACCAACAGTCATTGGGCTTGTGTTGATGGGAAATTGTAGCTTGCATTCGGGTACAATCTACTTATATTGCTCTGCTTTGCCATAATGTTAGAATTCTACATAAGGCTACTGCACAGGTGCACCGAGGATTGGAGACGGAATGTAAACAAAGAGGTCCAAGACATGATTGCAAGTGGTTGGAAAACTTCTCACATGAAAAATTAACAAAGCATATCCCTCAATAGTGGGTACTTGTCTCAGTCCAAAGCACTGAGTGTCATTTCTCTCTGCTGCCTTGTTCCTCTGCTATCCAACAAGTTTTCTGGACACCAAGAGAAAAAATTTACAGGGGAGGGAGTTCCAGCACATAGCCTGTGATTGGTAGCCTCAGCTCTGTTCCTGTGTGCCTTGTGGAGGGAGGGGGGTGTCCTTTCCCTCCAATCTCCTCTCAGAACTTTCCTCACTGAGCACTGCAGAGTGTAATTTCAGCACCCCCTGCTTTCTGAAAGCTCAGACAAGCTGCATAAATTCTGCACTTTGAATGGATGTAGAGGAGAGAGGGCTGCAAAAAAAACAAGTACAACTTACATAGGACGATTTGTTTCATCTCTGTATCGCCTGAGGCCGCTCATTTCACTAGATATATGTACAACTACTTTAAGTATATATCTAAGAAGGGGGCTGGGTTAGCAGTGCACAGTGGGGGGCATATAGTAGAAGTGCACTTATATTTTTAAAACTATCACTGTCTTGATCTCTTTTTGTTCTTGACATACGTGGAAAACAAAAAACAGTTCTTAAAGCGGGGGTTCACCCACACCGCCAAAAAAAAAAAATATTAAAAGCCAGCAGCTACAAATACTGCAGCTGCTGACTTTTAATACATGGCCACTTACCTGTCCCAGGGTCCAGCGATGTCGGCAGGGGACGCCGAGAACCCGCTCGGTTCTCGGCAGCTGCCGCCGCCATCCTAGGTGAGGGAATCAGGAAGTGAAGCGTTGCGGCTTCACTTCCCGGTTCCCTACTGCGCATGCGCAAATCGCGCTGCGTGTCCCTAGTGGTCCCCGTTCTCTCCTGGGAGCTGTGTGTTCCCAGCAGACAGCGCGGTTGGGACGGGAAGAGGCATAGACTCCCATGGGAGTCTATGCCGGAAGTGGGTGCAAATACCTGTCTTAGACAGGTATCTGCACCCCCCTACCCCCTGAAAGGTGCCAAATGTGACACCGGAGGGGGGGGAGGGTTCCGAAAAGCGGAAGTTCCATTTTTGTGTGGAACTCCGCTTTAAAGACATCACAAAAAAAAAAAGCCTTGTTTGCCCCCACAACACAAAAAATAAATACATAATTCAGTTTTAATAGCAATAAAGAAAATATTTCCCATAGCTTAGTCATGAAATTGTTCTGTTCCAAAAAGGGTATACACTACCACGAGGCCACTTGGATAATGTTAGAATTAAAAAAAGTGATTCAGTATTCATAAAGAAATGTGTTAATTTGTCTTCTTACACTGATTCTGCAATTCATCACTAGTGTTAATTTTGACGTCAAATTTCGATTTAGTCTTTTGACTAAAATGCCGTTTTAGTCGTATTTTAGTCATCTGAATTCTACTCATATTTTAGTCGACGAAAAAATGTTAGTTGACAAAATTAACACTGCTCATCACACTATGCAATATATATCAGTGGTGCAGCTAAATCAAGGATTATTAGGACATTTAAGGGGTAACTACACTTTTGCAGAAAAAAAAAAAAAAATTAGCAAAATTGAAAAAAAAAAAATTTTTTTTTTTCTAATAGTGGTTTCAATTCAACATTAATATTTGACCGCAGTGACACGAAAATTCCAAGGCGCAAAATGGAGTTTTTTTTTTTCTCAAAAAAATTATATTTTATGCAAAAATAAAATTATACATTTGGTATGTATACCTGTTTATTATGCCAGGCATTCATTCAAATGGCAATATTGGATTAAGGGTTTCAATGGAAATTAGTTGAGCCACTAATGGCAAGAAAGAATGTTCTGACAAACTAATTTTCTACAGATGTTTGACTGTGTATGGCCAGCTTTAGTGCAAACTTCTGAGAAAAGCTGTAAGCCGATCACACAAGCAAGAAATTACATTTTAGGTGCATTCTGTACACCAAGGGTATACAAAATGTGTCTGGGTTGCCCTATTATTGCATTGAAATTTTGGATAGCTTTAGAAACCTACAGCAATCGCAGAACATTACATTGCAAAATGACTCGTGTAGCAATTTTATATGATATAATATTTTTTTAACAAAATTTGAGGATTTCCTTTAGGGGTCCTTTCACACGGGTGGTCAGCCAGACGGACTCTACTTTGCTCAGCGGGAGATAGATTCCCTGATCCCCGCTAAGTAGGCGAATGATAGGTCCGTCTTCGCTTTGTGCAAAGATGGACCTGTCAGAGCCCCACTCTCCTCTATGGGGGATCGGATGAAAACGAACCACCTGTCCGACTTCATCCGATTCGCCAGACAAATGGAAAATAGGGTCACCATCCGTCTGGATTTCATGGACAGGATCGGATAGCAGTGGATGTCAGCGGACATGTAACCGCTGATCGCCGCTCCATAGGATTGAATGGAGTGTCCGATTAGGTACGCCTGAAAAATGGACAGGCAGACCTGATTGGAAAGCCCGTGTGAAAGAGGCCCGAGTAACAAAATAATATGCACAGTGACTGGAATTTGTATAGTTTTATCAGTTTGTAGTTGAAATATTTAATTTTTTTTCCCATTTGTCTTTCACTTAGTGGTGGAATACAGAGGGACTGGGTTGGTGTTCCCAGGAAATTGTATTTAGCTGGCTATGATGGCTATCGCTGTGTTTGTGTCAGGACGACTGGGCCTCCATCAGAACATCTAGGATCTAAACAACACAATGATAAAGGAGATCTAGATAATCCTTCCCTTCAGCAATATAAAGACTGCAATCCACTATTTGACTGGTGTCTACTTAAAGAATAAGGAGTTTGTGTTTTAGACGGTCTACTTTAAGCAATACAGCGATGTTAAACAGAAAGAATTAACATTTCAAACTGGCAGCAATAAAAAGTGCATTAACTCTGTATTGCACTCCATTGCATGGGCAGGTCTAGCAACAAATTCCAAGAAGTTCCTCGATTATTTGATTATTTGCCCTTTGTTTATTAAAAGAATTAAACATCCTTTTTTGAATGGATTTTCTTCGTGATTTTGTGACTAGCTTTAAAGTCAAGAGTAGGTACTCGGTGTTATAAGTACCGCACTTCCACCACAAATTTGACAGCTTTTAGGCTCCGTTCACACACATGCGGTGCGGGAAACAGCGAATCCTGTGCATTTCCTGCACCGCATTGAAATCACACAGTGTTCATGCGAACTGCAATGGGTGTTAATGTGAACAACACCCCAAAACAGTTCACAAAACACAGTGCGATTGATAGAATCGGATTGCATAAGTGTGAACACCCATGCAATCCGGTTCCAGTGCGGGAGGAAAAAAGGGTTTTGCACCTTTATTTTGTCTGGATTCAGTGCGATTTGGGCCATACAAACAAATGGCTCAAAATCTCACCGCACAGACATCACATGTGGGCAGCACAGTGCTTAAGTGGTTAGCACTTTTGCCTAGCAGCACTAGGGTCATCGGTATGAATCCCAACTACCACACTGCCTGGAGTTCTCCCTGTGCATGCGTGAGTTTCCTCTTGTACTCTGGTTTCCTCCCACACTCCAGAGACATGCTGGTAGGTTTATTGGCCCTAGTATGTGTATGTATGAATGTGAGTTAGAGACCTTAGATTGTACGCTCCTTGAAGGCAGAGACTGATGTGAATATGTAAAGCACTGCATAAATTAATGGTGCTATATGAGTTCCTGTAATAAATAAATGTGATTTGCACAGGAATGCAGTGTAAATCACATGTGATGTGCTGTACTGCATATATGTAAACGGAGTCTTAAAGTGTTACTAAACCCAGGACCCTGTATTCACTATATCTGGTTTCCCACCGTACACAGAACATGGAAATGCAATTATTTTAGTAAATATAAACTGCTAAATACCTTCTCTCATCAGCAGTATATTGTGACTTCTATCAGTGTCTGGCTGCTGCATGACCCCTGACTTTGTCTGGACAGTGCTGATTGGCCCTGTGCTGATCACATGCACCCTCCCAAAAAATGAAAAACCTCTAATACACACCAAACTCAGCATGTGTAGAGTGCCTCCTAGGGCTTTTTTTTGTTTGTTTTAACAGAAATGGGCTTGGTTCTTTTAGCAGATGGATTGGGGACAATAAAAAAATAAAGGGGGGAAGATCAGACAAGATGTTTTTACACAATGCGCAGGATTAACCTATTAGGTTCCACAATGAGTATAACAAACATGCTTTATTGCATATACAGACTGATTTTATTGTTGTGGGTTTAGTAACACTTTAAACAGTACTGTTTATTCTTTGAGAAGTAAACTGACCTATTTGTGGGAAATGCTAGGCTTGGGAGTAGGGAGGTTTGTCAAGATAAACTTGATCAAGGAGATCTTTGGGATAAGTAAAAAAAAAAAAAAAAAACACACTGTCCTAACTCCATGATGCAGCTTTCCGACACCAACTCTAAAACAAGGAACTGAGCAATCACATGAACGCCGATCACTCAATTCTTGGTTTGCTTATTGGAGTGCCGAGCTACAGAAGGGTAGGAGTGGCTGGCTCCAGCTTTCAGCTGTGCACTGAAGGGTGGAGCCAGCTGTCCGTCAGGCAAGTGGGTGGATCCACGCAATAACATTGGGATGTTTTCAGAGCCTGACTCTGCTCTGCCTTGTCAGCTAATAGCAGGCAGTATTTCACTATCAGCTGGGTCTGGGTCAAAGTTGGAATGAAAGAAAGTATTCCTGTGACCCAAAAGAGAAGTATGGCCAAAAAAAATAAAAGAAGCTTTGCCCATACTTTTTTTTTAACCACTTAAGCCCCGGACCATTTGGCTGGCCAAAGACCAGAGCACTGCGATTCGGCACTGCGTCGCTTTAACTGACAATTGCACAGTCATGCGATGTGGCTCCCAAACAAAATTGACATCCTTTTTTTTCCCCACAAATAGATATTTCTTTTGGTGGTATTTGATCATCTCTGCAGTTTTTATTTTTCGTGCTATAAACAAAAAAAGAGCGACAATTTTGGAAAAAAGCTATATTTTTTACTTTTTGTTATAATAAATATCCCCCAAAAAATATATAAAAACACATTTTCTTTCCTCAGTTTAGGCCGATACATATTCTTCTACATATTTTTGGTAAAAAAAAAAATAAAAAATTCGCAATTAGCGTTTATTGATTTGTTTGTGCAAAAGTTATAGCGTCTACAAAATAGGGGATAGTTTTATTGCAGGGAGCTGTGATCAGAGTCAGTGTCATTGGGCAGAACGGGGAAATGCTTGTTTACATTAGCATTTTCCCGTTCTTCTTCTCCGTGAGACGATCGCGGGTATCCCCACGGACATAGAGTCCGCAGGACCCACGATCACGTTCACGGAGCTCCCAGCGGGCATGTTAATCGCCTGTACGTGCCCTTCTGCCGCAGTATATCTGCGCGAGGTGGTCGGGAATCGGTTAAATAGGTTGAGTCAACAGTTGAAGAAGGTAGGGTACATAACAAGGCTGTAAAAATTTGTTGATGAAAGCAGGGGAAGACTGTGATTAGGTACATCTAGTTCAGTTTTTAGTGATGCTAATCAAGTACAAATGACTGCAAAAGATAACATCCAGGTACCACTGTTGCAGCAAAGGTTTTTGGCTGCTTTGTAAACAAGCGCAACACTTGTAGATACAGTATATGCATGCACTTGTAGAAACATCTATTTCACAGTTCTGTGAATGGGGGAACTACAACTAGCGTCAGCCATTGTGGCTGTTGGCTTCTAGTTCTCAATGGACTACCAGGACGCTGATGAGCGCTCTAGTTGCTTCTTGTCATTGAGTAACTGTCTGCCCATATGAGGTATGGGCAGACAGCTACACTGACATTCTGCAGGAGCCTGAGATTGCACCTGTATTCTGCTGATCATGGGGACAATGTTCTACAGGCTCATAATATAAAAAACAATAATTAATGCACATTTTTTTACCTGCAAAAAGATGTGTATTTATTTATTTTTTTCCTACAAAAGGTGAACTTACCCTTTAGGCTGAGTTCACACTGTTGCAAATTCAATGCTGGTTCCCCGCAATCCAATTTGCAATAGCAGGAGATTTTGACTGGCTCTCTATGGCGCCGGTTCACATATCTCTGCTGCAGCTTCGTTGCGAATTTGCACAGGAGCCCCGTGCATCTTTTGGTCTGTTTCAGGTCCAAATTCAGCCAAACATTCAAGCTGAAATCGGACCTGAAACGGTGAACGCACTGGACCCCTGCTGTGAACCGCGTATAAAAAGCCTATTGTAAAGCAGCTGAGCAAGAGCACTGTTATCATGGGTGGACGTCTTACGACTTTCTCCTAGGTGCCACGGAGCAGGGTCCTCCAGACACAGCGGAAGACAAATCATTGTACTGGGTCGGCTCTGGTACACAATGACTTTCATTTATAGCCAATCATTGTGTACTATTGTGATCTCTATGATTGGTCACAGTGATCACATGGTACAGACAGGGCCAATCACAGCGCCCCTGTATCGTGTGATAGCTGGAGCCAATCACAGCTATCACAATTGTACACAGTGGCATATGAATGGATGCCATTCATAAAAATATAGCAAGCAATCAGTGCAAAAAAAAAAAAAAAACCTGATCACCTCCCCAGAGCAGTACAGTGTCACTATAAAACCTATAATTTATTTTTTACAGTCAGTGTCCCCGATCGCTGCCACACCAGTCATATGATGGAGCTGTACTGTTCTGGTGATAGTATATAAAAGAAAAAAAAAATGTATTTAATTTTCCAAAAAATTGTGACAAAAAAATTACAACTTCAAAAAACTCACCATGCCTCTTGCCAAATACCTTGGACGGTCTACTTTCCTAAAGGGGGTAATTTGGGGGGTATTAATATCATCTCAAGAAATTAGATAGGCTGTAAGTACATTAGAATTGATCAATTTTTAAATGTATATTCTAGGGTTGCACTGATACTGAGTATTTGCACAAGTATCGGTACTCGTGCAAATGCACCGATGCCCGAAACCGATACTTTCAGGCTCGGTTCTTTGAGCTGTCAGTGGGTCTCCCCGGTCTTAAAAAAGTCTGGTAATTGGAGCTGTCCAAAAAAAAAAAAAAAAATGCAGCCGGAAATGTTTATTAACAATTGCTCAGCCCTGAAACACTTAAATAAAAAGAACGTTTCTTTTTGTATATTTCTGTTTCTTCATCTGCAGATCAAAGGGATGAACAAATGTTCCTCTGTTTAACCCCTCAATAACCTTTAATTTACTCTAATCAGCCTTAATTAACTCCCTAATCTCCTCCATTTAATTTTTATTTTCCTGCTTTTTTTCACGTCTATTTTATGAACGATAAACAATTAAAACTTTTTTGTTTGCTTTGTTAGTGAATATTTTTACACATTTCACATTGAAAAAAATCGCTAAATTAAAAAAATAAATCAATGTATTTCATTTGTAAATAACTTTTCAATGCTTTGTACCATTGACGGCTGAAGTTAAAACAAAACAGTTGCGGTAGGTATCGGTAATTGGTATCGGCGAGTACCAAAAAAAAAAGTATCGGTACCTGTACTCATTGTAAAAAAAATGGTATCGGTGCATCCTGTAATAGAAATTTGTAAGTTCTGTATATAATTATATTCTATTTTACATGTATTGCACACTGCCCTCACTGTGCACAAGGCACTAATAATGTTTTCAGTACATGTTTGCATTCTTTTGAATCCTGATTAGAATTAGCCTGCCTATGTAGCGCCCTTTGTTACCATAAACGTACAATTGTAATATTAATGTGATACCTACGTAATCATATGTATAAAAACCTTCAATTGCGTCATAATAAAGCAGAACAGTTATTTGGAAAGATTTGTGTCTGTTCCCTACTGCAGTAGTTATTAGTAGTTATTATTAATTTGGAACCACTAATCAATATGAGGATAGGAGTTGCCTATCTATAAAATGTCCAGCTCAGGTGGCGAGCCATCCAGAAGTCGAACCTAAAATTTTATGATAAATCAGCCGGCTGAGGTAAGCCTTTTCCTTACATTTGAGTTATCAGACTTCCTTGATCGGTAAGGCATTTTCGGGACAAAGGGTACCTACTGTACTCCCCTTAATCGAACTGTACTGATTGGTGGTTTTTTGTTATGTTGTCACTGTCTATCGGAGTGTAATAGATAAGAAAGGGTAGAATAGTGCTGTTCACAGGTATATGTAGTACATCTGCTAGATAAAGTAGTTAAGAGGCAAGAGGGTATAGGCACATGTAGAGAAGACTGGCCAGTCATTATGGGCATTAAATTAAGTAAGGGAATACAGGGTAAGAGACCCTCAAAAATGCCCAGTGCAAGAGGAGCGCTATATATGAACGAAGGTGCGGTTCTGCCTATATTGAGCCCCTAGATTAATGGTTAAAGTGGACAGGGATCCACAATGGGTAACTGGGTTACCACCAAAGTCCACAGGGACTAAGACTCATGCAGAATAAACAGCTAGAGAAACAACTATTTATGTGAGCAGGATGGATCATGGGTGACAATTAACACTAGACAGAAAGGGACATTTTGATGTTAAGTATTGGAATGAATTTAGGGTCAGGCACTATACCTAGTAAAGTCAAGAAACAGAGCAATGAGAGTTAAAACAGAATACTTTATATGTTATTATTATTATTATTATTATTATACAGGATTTATATAGCGCCAACAGTTTGCGCAGCGCTTTACAACATGGGGCAGACAGTACACTTACAATACAAATCAATACGGCACAGTGGTGTGGTGGTAGCACTCTCGCCTAGCAGTAAGAAGGGTCGCTGGTTCGAATCCCAACCACGACACTACCTGCCTGGAGTTTGCATGTTCTCCCTGTGCCTGCGTGGGTTTCCTCCGGGTACTCCGGTTTCCTCCCACACTCCAAAGACATGCTGGTAGGTTAATTGGATCCTGTCTAAATTGTCCCTAGTATGTATGAATGTGAGTTAGGGACCTTAGATTGTAAGCTCCTTGAGGGTTAGGGACTGATGTGAATGTACAATGTATATGTAAAGCGCTGCGTAAATTGACGGCGCTATATAAGTACCTGAAATAAATAAAAATACAGGAGGGATCAGAGGGCCCTGCTCGTTAGAGCTTACAATCTAGAAGGGAAATTGTTATCAGAGAGGGAAGATGGGATGAGCACTATGGCTGCCAGTCTGATCATAGAAGCTAGAGTATGTGAAGTATGGGATGCAAAGGATATCTGAACAAAATAAGGAAAGCAGAAGTTAAGCAAGGAAATATTAAAGAGTTAAAAGAAAGTGAGAGAATGATATGCATGTGTTGTGTACAAAAGGGAAAAATGTAAGCAATTTTAGAGAGATATTTGTGTATGTGTGTGAATGCTGGAGCCTTTAGTTCTATCTCTTGTGTGTGTCATGTATGCAGATGTGACCCCTTTCTTTGTGCTCTCCTGAAAGAATGTGGCTGGGATGAAAGGTCAGTGATAAGCTGGAAGGACACCATGCCAATTTAATTTTTTTTAGTCAAAACATTTATAACAAAATGTGCCGGGTTAATGAATCTAATGATAAACAATGTGATCACAATTATTTTTGAATCTGTTTTCCAAACATGGTAAAATGAAGGTTACATTTAGCCGTTTATTACACAAACTGAATATTCTTTCATAGTGGAAACAGTGCATTTAAAAAAAGGGAAATTAAGTAATATGTTCCCCTTTAAGGAAATTTATCTGTGGATATATATTAGTGTGTGATATTGAAATTATCATTTGAGTATTAATTTCTAATATGAGTTTAACAATTTTATTAATAATATAGATATATTGGGGGGGGGTGGCCGGGATGTGAGCTGGAGAGGACGTGTGCCCACAGAGCTCCGGGATGATCCTGTGATTTACCCCTGACAGACCGCTCGTTCCTTACCAGAAGGATTCTCCTCAGCCTCTCCAGACAACCTGGACCCGCCGACCGCCGCAATAATGTCTGAAAAAGGCCGGGGTAAGCCGCAAAAAGATGTTAAATCACAGCGCCCTGGGAAGGGGCGGGCTGTGAACTCTCCGGGCGCCATCTTGGGCTTTACTTCCGGGGCACAGCGTGGACGAGGGACGGAGCAGCCGCAAAAAGATGTTAAATCACAGCGCCCTGGGAAGGGGCGGGCTGTGAACTCTCCGGGCGCCATCTTGGGCTTTACTTCCGGGGCACAGCGTGGACGAGGGACGGAGCAGCCGCAAAAAGATGTTAAATCACAGCGCCCTGGGAAGGGGCGGGCTGTGAACTCTCCGGGCGCCATCTTGGGCTTTACTTCCGGGGCACAGCGTGGACGAGGGACGGAGCAGCCGCAAAAAGATGTTAAATCACAGCGCCCTGGGAAGGGGCGGGCTGTGAACTCTCCGGGCGCCATCTTGGGCTTTACTTCCGGGGCACAGCGTGGACGAGGGATGGAGCAGAGTCCAACGGGATCTCTCTCAGTCATGGCGTCTCCCCCAGCAGAGATTGATGCTCCCCTGCCCCCCACATTAATAGAGGCAATCCCGGAGGCAATTACCAAGCCTATCCTGGCAGCCATAGAGGACTTCAAGAGCATGCTGATGGTGCGCGTTGAACACCTGGCATCCGAGTGCACTGTGATTAGCCATGACCTAGATACAATAAGGGGGAGGCTTACTGAAGCTGAAGGACGGATCGGCAATGTGGAGGATCAAGAGGGGTCTCATACCACGCAAATCACAGAATTACAGTCGTTGGTGAATTCACTAGTCCGTAAAGTGGACGACGCTGAGAATAGACAAAGGCGCAACAATAGTTGCGTGGTGGGCCTTCCAGAAGGTGAGGAGGGCTCCCGCCCTGCCGTATTTGCCGAATCGCTGTTTAAAAAATTACTGAACCTGCCAGATATGCCCCCCACGTACGTGGTAGAAAGGGCTCACAGATTCCCTACGGCCGTCGCCTTGAGGGAGCCCCGCCGAGACCGTTCCTGGTACGGTTCCTAAATTACCGTGATAGAGATATTAGCTGAAGCCTGGAAGCACCCAGAACTACCATATAAAAATATTAAGGTGATGTTTTTCCCAGACTTCTTGGCTGAAGTTCAGAAGCGACGCAGATTCTTTAATGATGTGAGATGCCAACTTAGAGAAAAAGATATCAAATACAGCATGTTGTACCCCAGCAGACTGCGGGTTTCACACCAAGGAGTAAAGGGCCGTGGCAATTGTTTGACTGTTTTTGAATCTCCTGTTCAGAGAGGGGGGGGCTGGGAGACTGAGATCCTCACGTACTTTCTTCGGTTCTGCAGACATGCTTATCCAGCCTAGACTGCACCCCAAGGCCCTCAAATTATTTTGCCTGTAAGGAACAAACATTTCCTGGAGGATGGAGGGATCTCACACTCCCCAAATGGGGGGTCTACCGAGTATCTGTCTCAGAGGCACGGAGCAACAGAGGCACAGATACTTTACTCTTCCAGACTGACTGACTCAGGGACATTTTTTTTTTTTTGGCATTTTTTTCTTTTGTTGGGTTTTGGACCTAGTATGTGGTCACGCTTTCGTATCTTTTTTTTATGGACTAGTTTTGGAAATAAGTTGCGTGTATATGTTGTTCCAGTTTTTTTACACCGCAGCAGGGAGTTACAGGGGTTTGGGGACTTGTTTACAGGGCATGTGCAACGCTCCATACTGGGCCCTTGGTTACATACACTGACCTCCATACGACCTGTAAAGGTCTCCTGGTCACCTTTACCTATAATGCTAGTACCCTGTATGACTTATACTGTGCTGATGTATGATTATGGTGGGGTCAACTATTAATCTGGTGTCTTGGAACGTCCGAGGCTTAAAATTACAAATTTCGTCGAGCCTTGATGTTCCAATACCTAAAGCCGCTTAAACCACATGTGGTGTTTTTACAAGAGATGCACTCGGATGGGAACAGGGTGCAGGCCTTGCGCAGAGCCTGGATTCAGCGTGCACTGCATGCCTCGCACTCCACCTATGCAAGAGGGATAACTATTTTAATCAGCAAGGCTGATTAAAACCATCCATCAAGTCATCTCGGAACCGGGGTCGGTATCTGATTATATTGCTGATATTTGTATGCATAAGATGGTGTTGGGGAACCTTTATGTCCCTCCCCCATTCCAGGTTCAGGTGTTATATCACCTCATTGGTAAGCTAGCTCCATATATGCACCTCCCTCTTATTGTAGCTGGGGATTTTAATGCCATATTATGTGCCACCCTGGACTCATCCAATGTGTCCAGAGTGGCATCGGCCGATCTTTCTGACTGGGCGGCTACGGCCTCCTTGACAGAACTGTGGAGATGGAAAAACCCCACCACAAGAAGCTTCTCACACTTATCCAAAACCCATAGATCCTCCTTGAGGATTGATTTGGCCTTTGCCAATGCTGCAGTTGGTGGGGGGGTGCAAATTATTCAGCTGGCAGTCTGTCGGATAATACACTGCTGTCTGTTCACATTGAACTGCCCTCACAGCTTAGGGGAGGTTGGATCCGGGATTGTTGGAAGTGGAGTCAGCGTCCTCGCAGGTGGCGCCACATTTTTCTGGCTATTGGGAGGACAATCTCACTTTGGCCACTCTTCCTATTGTGTGGGACGCCTTTAAGGCATGCATGCGAGCGCAGTATATATCAGCCATTAAACAGGAACGGAGGGTTCACAATAGTAACACAAGAATTACAAGACAAGGAAAGGACATGTGAGCTTGCACATGCCAATAATCAGTCAGATGTTACATATACAGAACTGTTGGAGGCTCGCAGCATTTTAGCGCTGCACTTCACTGAACTGACACATACCTCTTGGACGAAAAAGGGCTGAGTCCATTTTCAAACAAGGTGACAAGAATGGGAAATTTCTGGCTATTCTAGTGGCAGAACAGAGAGTACAGACAAATATACCGTGCATTAAAAATACCCAGGGGGACGTCCTCACAGACCCAACCGACATTATGGACACGTTTGTGGACTACTACAGAGCATTATATGTCCCTATACTAGCCTATAGCGAACAGGACTTAGAAACATTACTATCGTTTCTGAATATTACTGTTCTGTCTGAAACAGATAGGAATAGTCTGGAGGCTGCAATAACAGAAAAAGAGATTGAAACGGTTATCAGAACCTTCCCTCCTCACAAATCCCCGGAACCAGACGGCCTTTGCATTGAATGGTATAGATTACATTTAGAGGCACTGGTTTCAAGACTTAGAGACCTATTTCTTTTCTGCTTAGAGCATAAATATCTCCCTGAATCTATGTTAGAGGCACAAATGATTATTTTGCCTAAACCGGGTAAGGATCCTCTGTCTTGTTCCTCATATAGACCTATAGCACTGTTGAATCAGGACCTCAAAATTCTGACAAAGATACTGGCCACAAGATTGTCAAAGGTTATTGCTACCTTGGTGGGCATAGACCAGACGGGATTCATCCCCCAGAAGTCTACAGACACCAACCTGCGCAGGCTGTTCGCACACCTACAAATTGACCATGCCAATCCCGGGGCTAGGGTGGTGGTATCACTTGACATGGCTAAAGCCTTTGATTTCGTGGACTGGAATTATATGTTGGCAGTGCTGCGTCATATCGGCTTTGGGGATGTTTTTCTGACATGGATCTCACTACTTTATAGTGAACCCAAGGCGGCTATTAAGATTGGCACATCGGTTTCCCCCCAATTGGTGGTGGGTAGGTGTATGCGTCAGGGGTGCACGCTTTCACCATCTTGATTTGCTCTGGCGATCGAACCCCTGGCTATAGCTTTGCGATAGTCACCTGATGTGAAGGCACTAGAGGTGGGTGGTAGATGTGAATGCATTGCATTGTACGCAGACAACATGCTTCTCTTTTTACAAGACGCTGGACCATCATTAGAAGCGGCATTCGAGATCCTAGGTAATTTTGCCCGGTTCTCAGGGCTACGAGTGAACTGGGAAAAATCCAATGTGATGGCCATTGACACAGGTGCCCAGGCCACAAAAACAGTTCCCATTGCTTGGGTACCTGAATTCAAATACCTGGGCATACGTATATCCCCTAGAGTAGGCGATTTAATGTCCCTTAAAGAGGAAGTAAACCCTAATGGGTTTACTTCCTCTTTGTTTCCCTGCAAAGGTAAAGCATAACGGGCTACCATCATGTGTCACTTACCTGACACAGGAGCCTGCGATGTCACTGCTGTCCCCTCTGATACGGAGCGTCCATCTTCTTTCCGGGTATCATGGCTCCGGCGCTGTGATTGGCCGGAGCCACGATGATGTCACTCCCGCGCATGCAAGCCACCACTAACGGCATATCGCCATTAGCAGCAGCATGCTCAGTGCGCCGCTGTCTACAGCGCATCGGTGCCTGTCTTTTTGCAAATATCTCCTAAACCGTGTAGGTTTAGGAGATATTTCTTGGACCTACAGGTAAGCCTTAATCTAGGCTTACCTGTAGGTCAAAGTGGTCTGTAAGGGTTTACAACCACTTTAATCTACTCCCACTTTTGACCAAGGTTAAAACACAGCTGGATGCTTGGAGACATTTGCCACTCTCCCTGATCGGACGAGTAAGTCTTCTTAAAATCCCTGAAGACCCAGATATTACATTTTTTGTAGATTTGATCGCGGATTTATACTGAGGATGGCAATACCCATACTGAGTATGCAGTTTATCACCCAGAGGGATACTGTGTATTTAGAGTAATTGGATCCTTTTTCCCCAGCTTTAAGAAGCAAAGCTCCATGTTTTAGCAAAGCCTGTGAGCTATAAAAAAAAGTGTATATTTATAAAGATAGTCGAGATATAGAGAGCTTTTGGTTCCATTTGAAGGGCCAGAAGTTTGTTTTTACTTCGGGAGGTAAACCAATCAAACATGTCAAGTTAATTTTATTGGCTGGTTTCAGCCTACCAGGTTCTTGCTGAGGTAGCCATACTAACATTAAAACTCACACATGGAAGCAGACCAGGCGACTAAGGATGCTGCATTTACAGCCCCGGACACTTGCTGGCTCTGTGCAACTCACAGATTCCACCCTAATTCTGGCCCAGTATAGCTGGGATTAATAATTCAACTTCAACGACCCCAAAAAGAGAACAAGTGGTCCTCAGGGGGCAACTTCTTATGAAACAGGAATTTGGAAAAGATGATTATTTATGTCTGCCAGCCACTCTTTTCCCTCCAGCTTGACACATGGACCGTGTCATCAGTCACAAGCAGTTATGGCTGCCTTAGCAAATGAGCGTTGGATAGAGCCAGGGTTCACCACAGTTGTTTTTATAACATACCACTTCTTGTTTTACCTGTTACCAATGGTGTTACCAAAACCTGAACATCCCTTTCAGAGATTACAAAAAGATATATCCAGATGCCCAAGTCAGGATCTTACGAGTATGCATTTTGTCTGTATGGACACGTTTTCTGGATGTCTAATGCCAAATGCTACTGCAAAGGCCACAGTAAAAATTGTTATCAGAAGTAGTTTGTAAGTACAGAGTGCCAGAATCTACAGACAGTAACAGAGGAAACCATTTTTATAGGAGAGTCCTTACTAGAAATTTTGAGGTTTCATTTTTACACTCACTACTGTCTACAATGTAGCGGACAAAGTAGAGTAAGAAACTAGAAAACTTTTGCCTGAATGTTTTCTTATAATTTATCAAGCCCCTAAGGGGATGTTGGACTCTCTCCCTATGGGATTTGGTTTGGGAGTGTGTTACTCACTTGCTTATATTTTGTCTCAGCAGCTGAAGTCCTCCATTCAGATCTCACAGAATGTTGCTGATCTTTTAAGGTTTTTGACAAACTCATTTATGTGTTTTCTACCCAATTCCAGATCCTAAAAGTTTGGAAGGATTTAAAACTAAAGCCAGGTGACTTGTGGATTGTTAAGAGACATTATATATATATATATATATATATATATATATATATATATATATATATATATGGAAATGTTTGGAGACTCAATACAGCATCAATTTCACTTACAAGTTGTGCAAAACTTGAAGGAAAAGTCACCTGGATCCACACCAGACACTGCAAAAATGACTAAATTAAAGAAATCTCGGTGTTTGATTTGTTTCCCTCTTGCGATCAGTCTAGGGTACTTTTTGATTCAATTACTTTAATTGTGAGGGATATATATATATATATATATATATATATATATATATAATGTGATTTGAAAAGTAGTTTAGCCATGTTGAAATCATATTTGTCTTTTGTACGTCTTCCATTTTATGTAGAATTGTCTGTGTCTACATATGCTGATAAGTCAGCGTGCCCACAATTCAGCTAGAAGGCCATTCTGGCCACAGGAGTGTACAGCCAGTACTCTGTAAATATGACTTATCAATCATTTGTTTTTCACAATGAAAAGCCATTTTGTAATGAAAAAAGCTGCTCAGCTATTATTTTCTCCACAATTAAGTTTTTGCCTCTTTGGCCAGGACTACTTTCCACCTAAGCGTGTGGAGGTTCCAGGTTAAAGGTGATAGCAGGTATGGTTAGTGATCAAAATATTGATCAAAAGAGAGGAGACTGTAATGGAAATGTATAAGTTCTGTATATAATTGTATTCTACTTTGTATGTATTGCACACTGTCCTCATTGTGCACACGGCACTAATAATGTTTTCATTACATGTTTACATTCTTTCAAGTCCTGATTAGAATTAGCCTGCCTATGTAACGCCCCTTGTTACCATAAACGTACAATTGTAATATTAATGTGATACCTACGTAATCATGTGTATAAAAACCTTCAATTGCACCATAATAAAGCAGAACAGTTATTTGGAAAGATGCTGAGTGTATCTTTTGTGTCTGTTCCCTACTGCAGTAGTTATTAATTTGGAACCACTAATCAATATGAGGATAGGAGTTGCCTATCTATAAAATGTCCAGCTCAATCCCTAGTATATACTATAGTTTGTAGACAAAACTTTCACACAGGCTAAATAATATACACCGATTTAGGTTGGTTCAGGTAATCGGTTCAGGTGTTTTGTTCAGCCAACTTGCTGAATGGAAAAAAAAAAAAAATGAACCATGTATCGCCAGCTTGAGCTGTTGGCTTTGCAGTACAAACACACATGGCTATAAAGCCACCCAATCACTTCAACAGCTCTGTGAAGGTGCAACTGTCACCATTTTATTCTACAGGGTCCTTGCTTTCAGAAAATATATCATGTACCAGTGGTGGGGGGAGGGTTAAATAATCTCTAGGCTTTAAAAGCCCATCTTTAGGATACTTGAAAATTCTCCCTTGCAGTGGAGCTGTGCCCACGTTGCAAGGATTGACTGCTCACTTAGCTTTAGGGGGGCATAAAAGTGCTTTTACTCTTCCCAAGAGTAAACCGTTAACCCTTGAAGTTTGGAGAAAGCACAACTGCAATAAGAAATGTTCAAATTTCCTGGAGTTGGGCTTTAAAATGTGTATTTTAATGTGTGTGCAAGAAATTAAAAAATGGCTCTGCCAGTGAAAGTAAAGTGCATCACTTGCTTAGATATTTTGTAGTGCTGGCAACATATGTTCATATGGGTCATTTGGTTTACATCATCTAGATAGATCATAAACCCATATTCACAATAGAAAAAATATCAAAAATGTAAACTGAAAATAGCGTACAACTTAAAAGAAAGAAAGAAGGTACTTTTGAAACTGATGGCAGCAAAATGTCTCAAACACTGGGACAGGGCAACAAAAAGCTGGCGAAGTAAGTGATACTAATAAGGAAGAGCTGGAAGTACATTTTGCAACTAGTAAGGCTAATTGGCAACAGGTCAGTAGCATGACTGGTTATACAAAGGAGCATTGTACAGATTCATAGGGGTAGATTTACTAAAACGGGAGCACTCAGAATCTGGTGAAGCTGTGCATGGCAGCCAATCAGCTTATAAAGTTAGTTTGTTCAATTAAGCTTTGGCAATAAAACCCGGACACTGATTGGTTTCCATGCAGAGTTGCACTTTCACATTTTATTAAATAAACCCCATAGAACACGTTTTGGGAACACGAGGCACCGGAAGGGACGTGGGCGAGCTTGCGGCTCGTTTGTTATATGCCTGTTTGATACCTCTTATTGTGAGTACCTTGATTTTACTTTTACTGTTTTGTCAATTAACATTTGGAAATACTACACTATCGTGCATCCCTCTTTACATCTCCCCATGCCCCGTTGCGAGGTTTACTGGATGCAGACACACCAGGGACACTAGGGGGACTCCGATTCCAGACTAGTGACACACACCAGTGGAGCCGGATACGCCATACTGGGAGGCTACCGAGAAATACAAATACCTGTTCTGTGAGGAGAGGCAGATCATGAGTTCCTAATAGCTAGGAACCACGATCTGTCATCTCCTATAATCAGCCCCTCCCCCCACAGAACACACAGTCAGGGAACACAGTTAACCCGTTACCTACCAGTGACATTTACACAGTAATCAGTGCATTTTTATAGCACTGATCGCTGTATAATTGTCAGTGGTTTAAAAAATGTGGCAAAAGTGTCCGATGTGTCCGCCGTGTCGCAGTCCCGATAAAAAAAAAAAAAAAAAAAAAAAAAAAAAAATCAAATCTCAGATCGCCGCCATTACTGGTAAAAAAAATAAATAAAAATTCCATAAATCTATTCTTTATTTTGTAGACGCTATAACTTTTGTGCAAACCAATCAATGTACGCTTATTGCGATTTTTATTACCAAAAATATGTAGAAAATACATATCGGAAAAAATTTGCTTTTTTTTAAAAAAACTGGGGATATTTATTATAGCAAAAAGTACAAAATATTGTGTTTTTTTTTTTCATCAAATACCACCAAAAGAAAGCTCTAGTTGTGGGAGAAAAAGGACGTCAATTTTGTTTGGGTACAGCGTCGCACGACCGCGCAATTGTCAGTTAAAGGGACGCAGTGCCGAATTGAAAAAATTAGCCTGGTCATTGAGCAGCCAAATCTTCCAGGGCTGAAGTGGTTAAAAACGGACAAGATTCTGTGATGGACATCAGTGCATGGGCTCAGGACACAGTCTGTGAACACAGTTTGCCGTGTCATCCAAAAATGAAAGATAAAGCTCTATCATGCAAAGAAGCAGCCATATCTGACCATGTTTCAGAAATACTGCCATCTTCCCTAAGCCAAAGTTCATTTAAAATGGTCTGTTGCAAAGTGGAAAACTGTTCAGTGCTCAGACGAATCAAAATTTTACTTTCTTCTTGTTAGCCATGAGTTCTGCGTCCTCCGGGCTAAAGAGGAGAAGGACCTTCTGTCTTGGTATCAGCGCATTAGTACATACTGAATGGGCGGCTTGCACACGTGGAAAGGCACCATCAATGCTGAAAGATATATCCACGTTTTAGAGCAGCATATGTACCCATCCAGACAATGTCTTTTTCAAGGAAGACCTTGCATAATTCAGCTTGACAATGCTAAACCACATACTGCATCTATGACAACAGCATGGCTTCATATTAGAAGAGTCTGGGTGCTTAACTGGCCTGCCTACAGTGCAGACATTTCACCAATTGAAAATATTTGGTGCATCTTGAAACACAAAATACAACATAGAAGACCCAGGACTGCTGAGAAGTTAGAATCCTATATCTGGCACGAATAGAACAAACTTTCTCTTTAAAAACTCCAGCAACCGGTCTCCTTAGTTCCTAGACGTTTACAGAGTGTTGTTACAAGAAGAGGGGACGATACACTGTCGTAAACATGGTACCATCTCAACTTTTTTGAGACATATTAGTGTTATCAATTTCACAATTACCTATTTTTTTTCTTGAAATGGTAAATTTTGCTCAGTTTAAACATTTAATATGTTTTCTATTGTGAATAAAATATGGGGTTTATGAGATTTGCAGATCATTGCATTCTATTTTATGTACATTTTACAGTGTTCCAACTTCTTTGGAATTGGGGTGGTAGATTCAGCACCATCATTTATATATTTTTATAAACACTATATTACCAAAAGTATTGGGACACTTTATTGGCGTCCTTGTCCATAGGGTTCAATACTGGGTAGGCTATAAGCTATAACAGCTTCAAATCTTCTGGAAGGGCCGGACACAAGATTTAGGAGTGTGTCTATAGGAATTTACGTAGTTTGACCACTCTTCCAGAAGCGCATTTGTGAGGTTAGGCACTGATGTGAACGAGAAGGCCTGGCTCGCAGTCTCCGCTCAAATTCATCCCAAAGGTGTTCTTTCGAGTTGAGGTCAGAACTCTGCAGGCCAGTCAAGTTCCTCCACCTCAAAATCGCTCATCCATGTCTTTATGGACCTTGCATTGTGTACTGGTCCAAAACATTTGGTGGAGGGGGCATTATGGTGAGGGGTTATTATGCTGTTCATGACACCATTTTAGAAATGCATTTTCCCCGGGACTGCCTAACTGGAAAGAAACAGCACTGAAAATCCAACTTTTTGAGAGCACAGCCCTTCAACACTGGTGTCAACCAAATCTTTTAGTTAAAAGTCAGTACTATGTTACATTTAGTCTGTTCTAAACAGCCTCCATCCAAAATAACTGTTTGGAGCAGGACATTTAACATTTGAAAGCCTAAAAACCAGTGTATTCAATAAACAAAATGTAAAACATACAATGCAGCCACGCAGCTTGGATATTTATTTTTTTGTATATCAAATGATTAGGCTCAACATTTTTTTTCCTTAGGTGTTAGTGTTTAAACAATTTCACAAGTGTTAGGTTCTATGACACAAAGCACTTTGTAATCTGATCAGATGAGAAAAATATGTGTGCGTGGTTGGGAATAACAGATGCTAAGTAAAATTATAATAATGATGCAGAACTATACTGACCTATTTGCTGGAAGCAAGTAAACTGAAACCCAAATATTTATATGAATGGCGTGCTCTGGATGAGATGGGTATACTGAATGAGGAAAGTGCTACAAAGATTTTCAATATAGTGTTGGTTATAAAGCTTATATTGTAAGGCCACAATTTAATTGGCTTTCTTCGAAACTGAACCCTGTAATACAAAATGCTCCTTACAGATTCTCCACCTGAAGTCAGGGGTACAGTACAGAACTTTACAAGTGATGGACATGATTTGAAGACAATGTCAATGGAAGGGGAGGAGTCTGGGCTAGCGAGTGACTCGAGCCTCGATCCCATGCCTTGGTCTTCTGTCAAGACTTTATCAAGGTTGCCTTTTTCCAAACTAGTACACATTAAGCACGGACTTAAAAAGACAGCGTCCAGTTAGTATCTAATAAAGCCTATACAGGTACAATCAAATTGTTTTTACTGGAATATATCATGATATGGTCCTTGATGAAGTGCAAACATCTGCAGCTCAACTCTCAACAGTCTTTGGAGAAAGCTGCCTTCCTTCACAAAGCAATTTGTTTGCAACCAAATGTACTAAGAAACTCCACCTAGAGTCAACACATCGAAGCATATGTTGCAAACCCGAACTGGTTTATTTAAGTCAAACTTGATAATAGGAATTTCTTTAGTTGAGCACTTGTGACATAGAAGCCGTCCACAATGTCGACTGCCGGGAGAAAAAACACAAATTATTATCATTAATTTCAGCCATACACAAGCATTACCATTAAAAAGAATCTACAAACCAAGCAACTAATATACAGTTGCAATAAAAAGTATGTGAACCCTTTTGGAATGATATGGATTTCTGCACAAATTGGTCATAAAATGTGATCTGATCTTCATCTAAGTCACAACAATAGACAATCACAGTCTGCTTAAACTATTAACACACAAAGAATTAAATGTTACCATGTTTTTATTGAACACACCATGTAAACAGTCACAGTGCAGGTGGAAAAAGTATGTGACCCCTAAAATAATGAGATCTCCAAGAGCTAATTGGAGTGTGGTGTCTGCCAACTGGAGTCCAATCAATGAGATGAGTTTGGAGATGTTGGTTACAGCTGCCCTGGCCTATAAAAAACACACACACCAGTTCTGGGTTTGCTTTGCCTGATGTGAATGATGCCTTGCACAAAAGAGCTCTCAGAAGACCTACGATAAAGAATTGTTGACTTGCATAAAGCTGGAAAGGGTTATAAAAAGTATCTCCAAAAGCCTTGCTGTTCATCAGTCCGTGGTAAGACAAATTGTCTATAAATGGAAAGTTCAGCACTGCTGCTACTCTCCCTAGGAGTGGGCGTCCTGTAAAGATGACTGCAAGAGCACAGCGCAGACCGCTTAATGAGGTGAAGAAGAATCCTAGAGTGTCAGCTAAAGACTTACAAAAGTCTCTGGCATATGCTAACATCCCTGTTAGCGAATCTACGATACGTAAAACACTAAACAAGAAAGGATTTCATGGGTAGATACCACAGAGGAAGCCACTGCTGTCCAAAAAAAAAAACATTGCTGCACGTTTACAGTTTGCACAAGAGCACCTGGATGTTCCACAGCAGTACTGGCAAAATATTCTGTGGACAGATGAAACCAAAGTTGAGTTGTTTGGAAGAAACACACAACACTATGTGTGGAGAAAAAGAGGCACAGCACACCATCATTAAAACCTCATCCCAACTGTGAAGTATGGTGGTGGGGGCATCATGGTTTGGGGCTGCTTTGCTGCGTCAGGGACTGGACAGATTGCCATCATCGAAGGAAAAATTATTTCCCAAGTTTATCAAGACATTTTGCAGGAGAACTTAAGGCCATCTGTCCACTAGCTGAAGCTCGACAAAAGATGGGTGTTGCAACAGGACAACGACCCAAAGCATAGAATGGCTTAAACAGAAGAAAATACACCTTCTGGAGTGTCCTGACCTCAACCCGATTGAGATGCTGTGGCATGACCTCAAGAAAGCGATTCACACCAGACATCCCAAGAATATTGCTGAACTGAAACAGTTCTGTAATGAGGAATGGTCAAGAATTACTCCTGACCGTTGTGCATGTCTGATCTGCAACTACAGGAAACGTTTGGTTGAAGTTATTGCTGCCAAAGGAGGTTCAACCAGTTATTAAATCCAAGTACTTACATACTTTTTCCACCTGCACTGTGAATGTTTACATGGCATGTTCAATAAAAACATGGTAACATTTAATTCTTTGTGTGTTATTAGTTTAAGCAGACTGTGATTGTCTATTGTTGTGACTTAGATGAAGATCAGATCACATTTTATGACCAATTTGTGCAGAAATCCATATCATTCCAAAAGGGTTCACATGCTTTTTATTGCAACTGTATGTGAGATTCTACAGATGAAAGCTGCCATTCTCTAACTATAGAGGTGCATTCTAATTCAGGGCTTCAATATAAATGACATCGCTATGAATGTAGCCTAGGAGTCAAAGGGCTGAAACTTTCATCTTAGGCTTCTCACATATTTGCTTTGAAAGAGATTCTGTATAATACTATCTCATGATTAACCTACCAGAACAATTATTTGGAGCAGTTTTACTATACTATGCTTTGTTTGGAAGAAATCTTACCAATGATGTTTTCTTGTGGTGACTCCAAATTTGGCTGTACACTCATAGCAATTAGAGCCATCACACCATGGGGGCTCCTGAGATAACATATCTGGAAGAGTAAGTGGGCATAGATAAACTAATGAGAAACATATGATGGACAAGGCAGAATCAGAGATCCATATCTGAAAGGGTAGGCCTTGTATACATGCACATTGATACTATAGTGCAGGGATATGCAATTAGCGGACCTCCAGCTGTTGCAGAACTACAAATCCCACGAGGCATAGCAAGACTCTGACAGCCACAAGCATGACACCCAGAAGCAGAGGCATGATGGGACTTGTAGTTTTGCAAAAGCTGGGAGGTCCGCTAATTGCATATCCCTGCTATAGTGGTTCTATAGGCGGAAGGCTTTTTGCCTTAATGCATTCTATGCATTAGGGTTAAAAAACAAAACAAAAAAAAAAACCCCTTCTGAGTGCAGTTTACCCCCCCCCCCAGTCCCCCCCCCCCCCCTTATACTTACCTGAGCCCAATCTCAATTTAGCGATGTGTATGAGAGCAGTGGCTCTCTCTCTCCTGAATGGCTCCCGCTGCTGTCAATCACAGCTAGTGACGAAAAAGCGAGGGAAGGGGCCAAGCCACATTCTGCATGCCTTATGGACAAACAAAGCTGGCTCAGAAGCAAGCAACCACTTGCTATGGGGGCGCTCCATGAGGGGGGGGGGCAGGAGTGCCGGCGGGGGACTTTTTAAGAGGGGGGGGGTCGGGGCTGGCTCTGTGCATAATCACTGCACCGAGCAGGTAAGTATAAGGTTTAGTAAATCACTGCAAAATCTACCAATACCCCTGTGTGGAGTAAATAGGTTATGATAGAAACGGGGTGGTGTTTAACCACTTCAATACTGGGCACTTTTGTCCCCTTCCTTTCCAGACCAATTTTCAGTGCTCTTGCACGTTCAATGAAAATTGCGCAGTCATGCTACACTGTACCCAATGAATTTTTTATGATTTTGCTACCACAAATAGAGCTTTCTTTTGGTGGTATTAATTCATGACTTTGTTTTTTATTTTTTGCGATATAAGCGAAAAAAAGAGGACATTTGGAAAAAAAATATTTTCTTTTTTCTATTCTAAAAGAAATCCAATAAAATCAAATTTTGTCATAAATTTAAGCCAAAATGTATTCTGCTACATGTCTTTGGTAAAAAAAAATCCCGTTAGGTGTATAATAATTGGTTTGTGTGATCGCGGACAGATGTGCGCAGATGATCACGGACATATGTGTGCAGATGATCATTGGGACCTGTGATTTTACTGTTACATATGTGGGACAAGTGTTTTTACTGTGTGGGGACATGTGTGTATGGGGACATTATTTTGGAGACTTGTATGTTTACATTGTGTGAGGACATGTGTGGGGACACTGGGCTGGTGATGAGTGTGTAAAAAGCTGTAAAAAACAACTCATACTCACTGATCACCAGCTGGCTGCAGCGATCCGCTCTTCTATCCTCACTGACAACTTCCGAGTGAGGAGAGGAGAGCCCTTCAGCCGATCGGAGATGCGCCGTGTCCGGGTGACACGAGCACATCGGGATTGTGCCACTACGCGGGCACGCGCTCGCGTGATCCCCCTCCTTCTGAGGGACGTTCCTGAACGTCCACTCACAAGGAGGAAACGCCCACCCGGCTGTATATGTGCAGTGGCCGGGTGGGAAGTAGTTAATGAGCATTACTAAAGATAGAAAACCAATCACTTGTCATTACCTCTTCCAGTGCTTAGAATATACCCGTATGTTTTTGGGTGAAGTGGTTAAACCAGGATCATGGCTGCATTTACAGTCATGATCCTGGTATTGAAATCTTCAGCTGGCACAAACTTAGGAACCATTGGCGACTTATATGCATATATCCTTTTCCCTGACTCCAGCGCCTGCTACGAATCTTGGTTCCTCCGGTGTATCCAAGGTCTTTTTTTCTTTTCCTCTTCTTTTTCACTGTTCTTTTTCTTCCTCTCTTTTTGTTTTTCCTCTGGTGTTTCTTTTGAAGGTAAAATCTGCAGCTAGCAATGTGATTTACTGTAAAAGTAATCTGAGTGGCTCTACAACCACCCAATCACTTTTACATGGCTTGGAAGGGGGCTTCCACTGCTGCTGTTCCTGGATTCTCCCGTTTCTCCGGGAAAGCCCAGGACCACTACACGGTCGGACTGGCTGCAGACAGAGGAGAAGGGGAAACCTCCATTTCTCCCCCCTCCACTGTGACCTGGTACTGACGTCTATTACATCACTTCCAGTTTTGTTGTTTACTGCACTGTATCAGCCAGTGAAGCAGCCAATCACACCAATCTTGGTTTGGAGGGCAGAGATAATAGACCCCAGATCTCTCCATAAAAAGAACATGTCACTGCCCATGCTATCTCAAGGGATGTTGATAAACCCTTGTGATAGAAATAAAGTTGATCCCCATCCTCCTGTGCATATGCAAACACACACGTATTTCTCACATGCACATGTAAACGTTGACTGCACCACACATGAGCTATTGCCACAAATGTCAGAGTAAGAATAATAATTCTAGAGGCAGAGCTCACGTTTAATTCTAAATTAGTAACCTGTGAAGGCTTTTAAAACAGTGCCTGCGCAAATATCATGCAACATAAAAAATTGCAACCACCATTTTATTCTGCAGGGCCTTTGCTTTCAGAAAATGTCTGGGGATTCTAAGTAGTTTTCCAGCAAAAAAAAAAAAAATAGATTTTAACATTTAGGCGAGAAATTTTTAAATTGGCCTGGACTTCGTTAAACACCTTTACTTGAACATAAGTAAACTAATAGAAAATACCAGGGACACAAGAAATTACCTAAGATGTATATTTATTTTATCATCAGTATTTATACTGCGCCAACATTTAACACATTGCAGAACAGCCAACACACTGATCGAAATGTGGTTGGTCCCTGCTGGACCATACAAATTTTGTTCAGCGAATGGCCAGCTTAAGAGGTGCAGCTGCTCATCAAATAGTTTAAAATCACTGTGGGCAACCATGGCCACAAGTGTGCATTCTTAGAAGCGGTTACACTGAAACAGCACTTTAAAACAACTTACCTAAAAGTCTAAAGAGAAGCTGTTTAGTGGCAACTTGATAGTTGAATATGTTGATGCCTTGGTTATTGTTCACTCCCAGCCTAGCACCAGCTTTCACAATAGCTCGACACAGATTTGCATTTCCCTTCACATAGGCCAAGAGAAGCACTGTGAAGATAATACATCTCAAATAGAATCGTTTCACAGTTTGGGCAACCAACCATATTAAAAATCAAAGCTCAAAGTTTTACTAATACTTAAAATATCATTGAGAATATGTCACTAAAAACATGAAATGCAATGTAAAGTTATAATTTATATAGGTATGATTAACGTTAATCTATAGCAGTCAACATTAAATAGCGGTTCAAACATGGACCGAGCAATGCACCTGTCCAGACCATCACGCCCCATCTCTGCCGCTCAGCAGTCATTGGTTACTGGGACTGTGGGCGTCCCAGCAACCAATGACGTTGTGTGTGCGCGCCTGACCCCCTGCTGCTGACTATCTCACGGATCCCAGCTGTACTCCCTGCCGGGCCACGAATTAAGGCGTGACGTCATGTGCATGCCCCGCAGCTTGCTACCTATACGGCTCCTACCCTTAAGGTATGCGGTGTGATATTTACAGGGACACACTTTTCTGTTAAGTGGCATGCTGATGGGCACATTTTATTTATTTTTTTCAAAAAGTTTTTATTGAGTTTTACAAGTTAACCAGCAGTACATGACATACAATGCAATAAGCAAAAGTACAGGTGGTTAATATGCACAAACAGGCATTTGCAACAGGCTAACAAAACGAATGAAGGGTGCAAAATATCACTGAGCGATATGAAGGAATGCTAGGAGAGAGGCCCTTGTGTTAGAGACCGTAAGTGGTCAGTGGTTGAGAGATGTTAGGGGGATTCTACAGGGCACGTCAACAGTGGTTGAGAAAGAAAGAAAACATTAAGTCTATCCAATGTTATCGCAATTTGCTCCCCAGTATACGACAAGTCTAGCATTGTGAAAATCGGGATGAGTATGGGAAGTACATCCACACTGTCAAGGTTCCACCCCGTTCCGTTCACCCCTAACGGGACCTTCGCTGATGGGCACATTTTATGTTAAGGGGCACAACAAAATGTGCCCATCAGCACGCCCCTTATTTTAAGGGGCACGCTGATGGGCATATTTTATGTTAAGGGATGCTCTGATGGGCACATTTTATGTTAAGGGGTGCGCTGATGGGCACATTTTATCAACTGATTTACTCTGGTAGGAGCACCTAATGTAAGGGGGAACATCCAATTTACATTTACAGAGTATTACCAGAGTGTGTGGAAGAAACAGTAACAAACGCGCCAAAGAGCTTGGCTTGCGTCAAAAAAAGGAAAGTAGACGTGTACAAACGTTCATAGCACAGACTTGAGATTTGGACCTCGGCCAGAAGAAAATTTTAATGACTGGACCTCATTGAATTTTAATTCAATACCTCTGATCTAAAGGCTCCTGTGTAAGAATATAAACAGTTGTCAAATCCATGTATTATGTAACGCAAGAGTTTTAAGTTAAAAGAAACAGACTTTTTATCTTCCTCGAGTCAGCCAAATCCTCTGTCATTTGTGCCTTGCATATTCCCCCCCCCCCCCCCCCCCCCCAGGCACTGCAACCAAAAGTAGGAGGGCAGCACTACTGACCAACTACTGATTAACAAATTACTTTTTAAACAATTATTGATGACAGTCACACCCCCTGTAACATCTTCTCATTCCAGGCTAGCTAGCGCGCAAACCGGCACAGCCCACGAGGGAAAAATTCTTCTATAAATTCAGAAGCAGCGGTGAAGCATTGCAGCCCCTCTTCCCCATCACAGGATGCTGCATGAGGTGCACTTCCTGGCAGGATCAAAAGGTATTTGAGGTAGCTTGCAGGGGGACAAAGGAAATAGGCAAGTAAAGATACACTTACAATTATGTGCTACAGAACATATTTTGTAGCGGGAGCAATAGTTCTACTAAACAATAATAGGGCTATTCCTTTTAAGAACGCGTGCCAGTCCTCTTCTTTGTTTTTTCTCTCTATGGTTATTTGAATCTGCAGGATATAGCCATCTTATGAGAATAAGGATTTAGAGGGCAGACCTTGATTCGTGTATTTGGCAGAATAAAAGACAATAAAAATGCACTCACTAGTTAAAAGGGCAGGTAAGCGGCTGACTGAAGCTTTGTTCTTGGTGGAAGTACAGTTGTTAGGCTGAGTTGGTGACCTGGTCAACATCAACCAGCCGAGGTGCTTATTGGACCCTCAGCCATCTTGCTACAACCGGAAGCCTCTGCTGCCTATGTTCCAGCGCGAAGCCTGACAGCTGTACTTCCACCAAGAACTCTGTTTCATTCAGCCTCTTGCCTGCCGAGCTCTGCAGCCTCGCGGTGATCCTATGGAGGTCTATATGGGTTTATGACAAACCTTGATCCACTATTAACCAGTGAGTGCCTTTTTATTGTTTTTTTATTAATTTTAATAAATTGTTACACCTAGATGGAGGCGCGCTCGTGTGTTTGTTTTATATACATCAACTTTCCAACACATTCTAAAATTTGCATGATGAAGGCATTGGATGCTCAAAAGAATGTGTTATATACTCCTTTGCAATTCCTACATGTCTCCAATCACGGTGTAGCCATGGTAAAATCAGGCACACCACTTGCTAAGATCAAGCAGTATACAGCCACATACACTCAGAGAAAAGAGAATTATATGGCATACTTCTATGGATATACAGTGTAGGCTGGTAGTTAATGAATAAAACGTAGCCAATGCTACAACTACTAGGCTTGGCATAATGTATTTACTAACTTTTGCCAATCGTAATTTCCTAATTACACACTATTGCTGTGTAATTGGATCCGTTTAATACGATGTGCTGTATTAAAACCCTAGAAAATACATTTGCGTTAATATACCTTCAGAGTATTAAATAATGTTTTTTAATACAGCACCAGAATCCATGGTACCCAACAGTATGGCAACATCATATTACCTTAAGAATGGAGAAACAATAAAACTTATCGGGAAACTGACAACTACATTCTGCAGACACAATGTGGCATGAAGTTGTGAACTTATCAAATACCTGTGTTTCCCTCTGTGTCTGGCTTGTCCAGTGGGTATTCTGGCATACATTCTAGGAAGAGTTCAAATATGGCTGCTGCATTTTCCTTCCCATACTGGCCCAAAATATGCATTGGAGATTGGCCCCTGACAAACAAGGATGATAAATTATTTTACTACATAATGTTAACATTTAAATGGCAACTCCAACAATCTTTGTGAACTACTAAGGCTATCCAGGAAACCTTCAAATTGTGCATGGCTAGAAAGCCCACTCATTTTACAGGTAATATTGGAGTTCTATATAATGCAATGTAGCCGGATTCAGCAGACATTTCACAGTGCAGAGAGCTGCATCTAACATTATTCTGTAGAAATACCCTTCAAGATTTACACAAGGACCATTTGCACCTGGGAAAACTAGCGGGAACTTTGTCAGGCTTGAAATCTCAAAAAATACAAATATATCATAGTGCGCCAGATGAATGCCATATTAAAATGTAGAGGTATGCCATGTTCCTGAATTCAAATGCAATAATTAAATATTCGTTTTAGTCAAAATCTTAAACTGATCTTTATGTCAATCTTTCTCCATTATTGTGCCTTGGTGTTTGTTCAGTAAAGATATCATCTTTACTCCCTTTTCATCTGTCAAGAAGAAAATAGTACTTACAAACATGGGCAACAATTCTTCATAAATTCTGTATCAGGATAAATTATGGAGCTTCAGCACACTGCTTACTTAAGCGACTAAATGAAATGGAGGGATGTGTAAGACTTATGCAGTCTATATTCCTATCTAGACCATAACAAAAGACTTTGCTAGTGAACCCATGATGACGTGCAGGAAAATAATTAGTTTAAAAATATAATTTTGCACTCACCATAACATTTTTTTCTTGGAGTCCACTTAGGGACACAGGAAGTTGTATATTGGGGTATACTGCCTCCTAAAGGACAACTGGACACTGGAAAACAAAACTGTAGACCAGTCCAGGACAACCCATTCTTTTCCAGCATTCCTCTGTTTATATCCAAGCAGTACCAAAAGTATGATCATAAACACAGAGAGGTGGGATCTGTGTCCCTCAGTGGACTTCAAGAAAATGATTGACTCAGAGTACAAAAATCCTATTTCCTTTCTTGCCCACTAAGGCACACAGGAAGTCATATACTGTCGGGACTTCCAAAGGCAGTCCAACTAGGGGGATGGCAAGAGCAAACAAAATGCTAACCGGCCCACAACAAAACATCAGACCCATCATCTGCCTGCAGCTCAAAAGAATGCCCTGAAGAACCTTACACCCAAAGCTCGCATCAGGTGAGGCCTAAATATCCACCTGGAAAAATAGGTAGAACGTGTGGACAGAAGACCAGGTGACATTCTTGAAAATCTGAGAAACAGTAGCCTAGAGCCGAAGAGCCCAAGAGGCACTTAAAGATCTAATAAAGTGTGCCTTCACAGTAAAGGATAGCATCCAATATTTGAGCCCAAAAGCTTGAATAATGGTGTGCCTAAGTCATCGAGAAATGTTAGAAGGAACAGCTGGCTTACTCTTACCCGGACAACCAGACATGAAGCACAGAGAGAACCAAATTTAGATCCCATGGAGTCACAGGGAAGCAAACAAAAAGAGCCACATGGGAGACACCTCGTACAAAGGTTTTAAAGAAACCAATGGTCTCCCTGGAACAAGTTTGCAAGAGCAGAGGCCTGACCCTTAAAAAGGTGCTGAGAGATAATTGATGACCCAGACACATCTATAAATGTATAAAATAAAAATTTTTGCGCTCACCTCACTAATTATATTAAAAATAGCTCTTTCATTGGACCTTCATAAGGCCTTTGACAGCTTAAACTGGGACTACTTCTTATTTACCATTCTAGAGGCCTTTGGATTTGGTTCCACTTTTATTTTATTACATTAAATGCTTTATAGTAATCCGTCGGCCCAGGTTTCGATTTGGGGTGATAGATCAGTTTACTATCCGACGTGGTTAAAGACAGGGTTGCCCACTTTCCCTATTGCTTTTTGCCTTAGCAATTGAACCCCTACCTGTAGCAATTCGATAGCATCCTAATACACATGGCATATGTTGTATACAACAAGATCATAAATGTTCCTTGTTTGCCGGCGATGTACTCATCTATGTCACTAATCCTCAAATTACCCTACCTAATCTGCTAACTTTGTTACATCAATTTTCCCAGCTCTCAGGGCTGTCTTTGAATACCCAAAAAACGACGGCCCTCAATATTTCTTTACCCCCCCTCGATGGTGCTGACCCTACGAAATACTTATAATTTTCAATGGGCGCTAAGCTCCCTCCCATATTTAATCATCCAGCTGACATCCTATGTATCACTGTACACTGTATCGGACTAATTATCCCCGTCTCTTTTGTCGACTCTGGGAAGATCTTTGATCATGGGCAGACTATCCCTTATCCTGGTTTGCAGAATCAACTCTATTAAGATGACCTTTCTACCCAGAATACTTTATTTTAGGACTTTACCAACTGCAGTCCCGAGGGGAGATCTACATCGGTTACAATCAGACGTCCTTCGCTTTATTTGGGGCAGCAAGAAACCTCAATAGAATAAACTGACACTATCTGACTGGCAAGATATTGGCTATGCTTTATTCAAAATATCTATTAATACATTTAGTGAATCAAACTATACACTTCTACGTTGGCATTTGGTCCTGACCAGAGTCACAAGGATGCATCAGTTTGCATCACCCACTTGCTTTAGACGTTGTGGCCAGATGGGTAGTCACTAGATTTTGGATTTGAATATTTAACCTGGTGTATTCTGTGACGGGAGTTAATATACATGAATCCCTGAAACCAGCGTTTTTTCAAAAGTTTGCTGATGAGGTCCCCAAAAAAATAAAAAATTTACAAAACAAATTACATATATGTTCCTGGTAGCTAGAATAACTATTTCTAAATATTGGAAGCAGTCAATGGTTCCCCTTGACTACGTGAAGAATAAACTTAACTGGATCACACCTATTGAAAGACTTGCCTGTATCCTTTGTGATTCTACTACCAAATTTGATGCGACATGGGATCCAGGGATACGATATTTATCTATAACTAAGGCACCTCTGGCTGGCCCTCCTTCCCTTTATATATTTTTTCCATCTTTTCTCTCTCTCTCTCTCTTTCCTTTCCTATCTACTCCATTTTTTTTCTCTCTTATGTTTTTCTGCTGGTTTGGTTTCTTTGATAACTGCAAGAAGCTTTGACAGAACATGTAGTTCTATGCTGATGATACTGGTAGTACACAGGTGTTGCCTTTTTACTGGCTCCTTCCCCCTCCTGCTTCCCTCCCTTCCCCATTCCCCCCCCGTTCCTTAGGCCATATTTCTTTTTCCCTGTGACATAGCCATTCCCAATATTACATGTCAAAGTAGCTTGATGGGACAATACATAACCAGTCCCTAGTTGACCGGAGCCATATTTATCGACCCTACAGTTAATGACTTGCATGGTCACTTTTATCGGTATTCCCAACAAGCACATCTTCTGTTGAGATTTCCATGTTTAATATTCAAAGGTCTTGTGCTTATACACCTTTTGAAGGAAAGGCACTTTGTGCTTGTGCTCAGTTTCACCTCTGTTTACATTGTTACTTAAAAAAAAAAATATTGAAAAGTAAATAATGAAAAAAAAAAAATACCCGTGGTACCCAAAGCACATATACCAAGCCTAAATATGTAAATTCAGTTGTGATGTGCCTAAACAAATATCCTACAATCAGAAATTATGACAAAAAATTAGAACTTCAAAAACCCTGCCATGCCTCTTACTAAATACCTTGGAGTGACTACTAGGAGGTCAAACGATATGGGATTTTCTCTGGCCGATATTTAGAAATCGGGGCGGACGATGGCTGATATATGATGCTGATTTTTGCGGCCGATATTTTTCCTTTCTTTTTTTCCCTTCATCTCATAAAATCTAACAGTTAAGTTAAATAATAAAGAAGGGATACAGAAAATTGCTTAAATCAAGCATTTATTAAACAGAAGTACACAACAAGCCTCCAATCAGTGCAAGAAGAAATCAACGTAATCAACAGCAATAGATAATGGACATTACTGAGGTAAATTTGTAAACAATACAGTGCACATTATCTTTAGTTTTAGGCTTTTTGCTTCAGTTCTAGTCCCCAATTCTCTTCTTCACCCACATCCATCAAAAGTTCTCTTAGTACTCCCAGTTTAAGAGATTCAGGTTTTAGTTCAGGAAACACAGTCTCTCTGCATTTTCTCCTGTGAGCCTGCTCCTCCTCTTGTCATAGACGATCCCAATCTCACTTAATACTCTTTCACTGGGAACAGAAGAGGCAGGTGGACAGAGAAATTTTCTTGCCAGTGGTGCAAGGTGGCACAGGCAGGATGCATTCTGTTTCCACCATTCTAGTGGCAGACCAGTCCGTCTGTCAGTGGCTCACAGAGGTACTTGTCCAACTGCTCAGAGATGAAGTGCTCATCACTCTCTTTAGCAGGAGTTCCATGAACCTCCAAATTGTTTGCATGCATTTTCTCAAGAAGACCAGAGGGACTGGGTTCCTCCTCTTCTACCCTTGTCTGTTTTGGTTCTGGTCCTTTGTCTCCACTTGTGGCTCTTTTTTGTCGCTCGGATACAATAGTGTGCTCTTCTTGCAGCCAAGTTTTTGCTTTGCTCAATGTGTCCCCTGCAAATACATTACCCTTGTACCGAGGATCAAGCAGTGTTGCCAGCACCAAACATTTGGTATCCTCCATCTTTGCAAAATCATCTGTCCAAGCTTTGCCACATTGTTTCCCTAAGTGTTTTGAACCCCCTTTGTGGTGTGATCCTCTGCCTGAAGCACCATCTTCAGCACAGCAATGCATGAGATGATGCAGAAAATGGAGGCCTATGCCTTGCTGATATCCAAAGTCGCTTCCTCAATAGGGCCCAGTATATCTATCAAATTTGAGATGATATCCCATTGTTCTGCAGGAGGAGCGGTAAACCTGCCATGTTCTGCTACATAGAGATTCAGGGCACGCTTCTGCTCCAGCATCTTCTGCAACCAATGTAATGTGGAGTTCCAGCGGGTGGGAACATCCTGAATGATGCTGTGCTGGGGGAGGGCAGGATCTTTTTGGATGGCTCAAAGACACTGCTTTGCAAGCACAGAGTGGCTAAAGTGTGTAGCACAAGTCTTTAATTTGGCAATGATGTCCTCTACTACTCACTGACTGCTGATGCCCTCTTTCACCACAAGCTGTAATGTGTGTGCACTGCAGCTTAAGTCTGGTATATCTGCCAGTCTGAGGCCTTTAATCATGTTAGCACCACTGTCTCACAGCGCAAGCACCACTCTGTCTTGGTTGATGTCCCAATCATTCAGCATGCCAAGGAACATCTCCCTGATGTAGTCCCCAGTATGGGAGCCAGACATGGCCTTGACATTTAGAATTACCCGTTTCCTTTCCCAGTTACTGTCTATAAAATGACATGTTGTGCTCATAAGTGATTCTGTTTTTTCAGACCAACAGTCTGTTGTGAAGGACAAATAAGGGCCAGCATTCTCTGATGCAATTAGTGTCTTAATTCGCTGCGTAACCCTTTTGTACACACTGTCCAGCATGTCTGTACGGTAGTATTTTTTACTTTTGATTGAATATCTTGGTTCTTTTGTTGCCAGCGTTGGAAGCTAATATCTGCAACAACTGTAAAGGGCTGGTTGTCTGTGGCAATGATTTCTGTGATTAGGGTACCAATTTTCTTGGACCGGGGATTTGCCATATTCTTTTAGATTCAAACATCTGTACTATAGTGGGCTTGAAGTTGGCTGAAGAAGCACCTGCATCTTCTTTCTCCCTCTGTGCCTCTTTATAAGCTTCCAGATGTTTGTGGTATTTTTAGTCTTTTCCTTTTTCTGCTCCCATGCTCAGCAGTTTCTGGCAGATATTGCACTTGACCCTCCCTGATGTTGGCTCACTGAAATACTGCCATACCGGGTTGGATTTCTTTTCAGCCATCAGAATTATTATTAAAAGAGAAAAAAATACAATCTCAGTCATTTTAAAGGAGGGAGGTACAGAGAGAGGTGGCTGTGAAGGAGGGAGGTACAGAGAGAGGTGGCTGTGAAGGAGGGTGGGGGGGTACAGAGAGGTGGCTGTGGAGGAGGGGGGGTACAGAGAGGTGGCTGTGGAGGAGGGGGGGGGGTACAGAGGTGGCTGTGGAAGAGGGGGGGGGTACAGAGAGGTGGCTGTGGAAGAGGGGGGGGGGGGTACAGAGAGGTGGATGTGGAGGAGGGAGGTACACTACAGAGAGGTGGCTGTGGAGGAGGGGGGACAAAGTCTGTACCCCCCCCTCCACAGCCACCTCTCTGTACCGCCCTCCCCCCTCCTCCCACAGCCACCTCTCTGTACCCACTTCCTCCGCAGCCCCCACCTCCACAGCCACCTCTCTGTTACACCCCCCCCCCCTCCACAGCCACCACCCGGTACCCCCCCCTTCTCCACAGCCACCTTTCTGTACCCCCCTCCACAGCCACCCCTCTGTACGTGGTGCTGGGCATGGGTGGAGATGCATTGTGGAGACTGGAGGGATGGATGGTGCTGGGCGTGGATGGGGATACATTGTGGAGAAAGGGATGGGTGGGAATACATTGGGATGGAGTAGATGCTGGGTGCGGATAAAGAGGATTGAGTTGGATGAGGATGACTGTGTGGGGATAAGAGTTACATAGTGAAGAGGCTCATCCATTTTCACAATGCAACTCAATGCCAGCTTGTCAGCCTCAGCCAGGTGTTCCTTCACAGGAGAATAAAGTCTGCAGGCAGCACAGGGGGCACAGCAGCACACATTACATTTTTGTCACTTACCCTCCATCCATGCTGCTTTCTGGTACCTATCTGCATGCAACTGATAGGGCTAGGTGCATGCAGATAGACTGACTAGCTGACCGGCCAATCACATTGCAAGCCAACCTAGCAGCAGCCAGCAGGCTCCGCCTCAGCAGGGAAGAAAGAGGAGCCAGCTAGTGCTGGCCGCGATCACCTGCTTGTGGGGGGGTTACTAGTCAGACAGATGGCGGAGGCTCGGGCTTGTGACACGCTAATAATGCTTTCTTCCTCTGCTACAGCCCGCCGGGGGGGGTTGGGCGACAGGTGCGAGGCTAGTTCTCTCGTTCTCTTCTCCTCTATATGGGTCGGCTGCATGCAGGCCGGGTATAGTGTAGCAGCTGCAAACTGGTCCAATTTGCATAATAATTGACGATTTCTTAAAAAAGGACAAATATCGGCCGATATATCAGCCGGTCGACCTCTACTTTCCAAAAAGGGCTAATTTTAGGTCCTCAAGAAATGAGATGGGCTATCAGTGCATCAGGATTGATCAATTTTCAGATATATACCATAGTTTGAGGACTCTATAACTTTCCTACAAACACTAAATATATATACTACTAACAAATAAATGTAGCAGAATACATTTTGGGCTAAGTTTATGAACAAATTATTTATTTGCAAAATTTTATAACAGCAATGAAGAAAAAAAAATGTTCAGTCTTTTTTTGTTTATTTAGCAAAAAAACCCAAAAAACCCAAAAAACCCAGTGGGGATTAACCGCTTACCGACCAGCCGCCATCATTATACTGCGGCAAGGTGGTATGATCCCACGAATCGCCGTAGCTGTACGTCGGCTCGGGAACTCGCTATTGTGGGTGTGTGCGCGCGCTCCCATTGGCAGATCTCCGTTCTGACAGGGGAGATCACACAAATCCTGTCTTTCTGCTAAGCAGGAAGACAGATCTGTGTGTTTCCCCAGTCACACAGTCCCCCATACAGTTAGAAAACACCTGCAGGGAACACATTTAACCCCTTGATCGCCCCTAAGATTAACCCTTTCCCTGCCAGTGTCATTAGTACAATAACAGTGCATATTTTTAGAACTGATTACTTTAATAATGTCACCGTTTCCCAAAAATGTGTCAAAAATGTCAGTTGGGTGTCCGATCTGTCCGCTGCAATCCCGCTAAAAATCACTGATCGCCGCCATTACTAGTAAATAAAATAAATATGTAAAATGCCATAAATCTATCCCCTATTTTGTAGACGCACAATCCAATCAATATACACTTATTTTTCCCAAAAATGTCGGCCTAAACTGATGAATAAATTCTTTTTTTTTACATTTTTTTTGAAGTGTTTTATAGTAGAAAGTAAAACATTTTTTTCCCCCCAAATTGTCACTCTTTTTTTGTTTATAGCGCAAAAAATAAAAACCGCAGAGGTGATCAAATACCACCCAAAGAAAGCAATTTGTGGGACAAAAAGGACGTCAATTTTGTTTGGGTACAGCGTCGCACGACCACGCAATTGTCAGTTAAAGCGACGCAGTGCCGTATTGAAAAAAATGGCCTGGTCAGGAAGTAGGTAACTCCTTCCAGGGATTAAGTGGTTAAATACAACCAGAAGAAAGCTCTAGTTGTGTGAACAAAATGATAAAAATTTTGTTGCATGACCAGGCAATTGTCATTCAACGTGCGACAGCACTGAAATTTACCTGGAAGGGGGTAAAAAAAGTGCCCTGTATTGAAGTGGTTAAAGGAAAAGTAGTCATTTTGATTTTTCTTGGCAGAGCTAAAAACATGCTAGGAGAAGGAGGGGTTATCTGGGGCTTGTCTACATTTTTTTAAATACAGTTTATCAGTGTACTGTTGGTGGCAGTATATGACTGTGTCTCTAAATAGATATAAGGGAAAACCAATTTCAAGCCGTGCTAAAATACAATTTTTTTTTTGAAAGATTACCTTACATTAAGTGCTTCTGCATCAATATTACACTCCGTTAAAAGGCAACGGATATTGTTCAACCGACCATGCATTACTGCAAGATGAAGAGCTGTAAGGAAACACAGAAAATATGATACAGCACACTAGAAATAGTCTATATGTTGTAACATATGCCTTTAATAAAGTCTGAGCCTTAAGGGCAGAGAATTACAGGAGGTGGATATCTGGACAAATATAGGTACTATAACTAGTCAACAGACAGTTTGATTTTTTTTTTTTTTTTTTTTAAACTAGCTGGCCGATGTAATTTGGCAGATCCCTACCAAATCTGCCGAATTTTGATTAGTGTATGGCCAAGCTTTACACTACACGTGTGACGGCCAATCCAACTTAATAAATTGTCTGTGTGACATTTCAATGAAGTTCGTTAAAAAAAAAAAAAAAAAAAAAGTGTAGTACAGTACAATGTGCCGAGATCAGCCCATCAGAACTGTGGCGATTCCGCTGCACCGCACCGCACACCAGCCACTGCATTGTAATGTAGTACATGTGGGACTACTTTTCTCTGCAGTATCATTCCCAACAAGAATACTATCTGAATGAAATTTGCACGTTCTCTCTGTGTCGGTTTTCTCCCACAACCAAAACATACTTATAGGTTAACTGGCTTCCACCCTAACTGGTCCCCTTGTGGTATAGAATAGTTTAACGATCCCTGTTAAAGTGTGGCAGAGAAAGTGACAGTTATGCATTAAAGAATTTATAGATCAGTGCAACCAAACCCACTCAGTCCCCTTCAGCACTTTGCCTCAATCTCCCTACTGCATTCTCCAGATGAAAAAATAAGGGAGCACAAGCCTTGATCACTTAACTGTGAAAGGATTTCTCCACTAAAAAGATACAAGAAGCTGGGTTATAAAATTGACAGTGACCTGGATTGTCATTGTCCTCAAGAGCTACCTTTCCTGAAGAACCATCTTCATGGAGGCCTGGTCCTTTTTTATATATTCTGTTGTTCTATCTGCTGTCCCCTACACAGGTATTGTGTCCTGTAGTATCGTCAAGGACAGCAAATATAACCAGAGTGCAAGGAGGACCAAGTATCCAACACACCCAGAAGTGTCAGATACAGAAGATTCTTTGGATGTCATAGCTGTTGAAGACCGTGAAGAGTCAACACTCACCAGACAGCCAAGTGTTCTTCATCTTATGTTGCAGGAGGCATTTAAAAAAAAAAGTGAAAGAGCTATTTTAAGCTTGCTACCATGTATCTGAAATCATTGGACTGACCAATGAGCAGTATAAACTTCTGATATGTTACCATGGCTGGCAATAAAAACAAAAAAAACTGGTAGACATAGTTATTTATAGACAAATGTAGTTTAGCTTAATGTTATACTGCTAATTTACACAAACCAATTATTTTACCCTGATCTTACAGCAATAAAGTGTAGAAAGTGGAACAAAGCTCTCCTAATATAAAATGCAATCGCTTACTTTGAGGTTTAACTTTCTGCTAGGTTACCTAAAAACGTGATATTTTAAAATTAACAGACTTTGAGGCTTATATTTTGTGGTAAAATCTGGGGGGGGGGGGGGGGGGGTGTAAATTACCTACATTTTGTGTTCAGAAAAGAAGAGGAAAATGCTTAGACTCTTAATTTTTCAATAATAATAATTAAAAAAAAATGTATATACAAAACTGCCACCCAATTATAGCTGTTAGGGTATAACAGATTAAAAGTAGAAGGTGCAAAACAGGGACATCTCTGAAACAAAAGTCCCTATGGAGTTGATTTACTAAAACTGCAGAGTGTAAAATCTGGTGCAGCTCTGCATAGAAACCTATCAGCTTTCAGGTTAGAAACTGATTGGCTACCAGGCACAGCTGTACCAAATTCTGTACTCTCCAGTTTTAGTAAATCAACCCCTATGTATGCTTAAAAATCATGTGAAAATCATTTTGGTATGCAAAGCAGTTAACGTTTTTGATGTGTAAATCTTCTGTGCTTACCAAAACTTAGCAACCTCAAAATTTGGTCTGGTCACAAAAGTTTTGATTACCCTGTGACTTAAAAGGGTTAGGTTTCATGCCTGTAACCACTTGCAAAATTAAAAAGGAATGATTTAATTTCAATTTACCATTATTGCCATTTTCATCTGTGGCTGCAAACTCAACACCGTTCTCCAAGAGTACAGAACAGATGGTGGGCAGATCCTGCTGTGCTGCGAGGTGAAGTGCAGTCTGACGATGCTTTGTCAATTCATTCACCTGAGCACCTGCAAGGAGCTATCAAAACACAATATCAAAGTTAGTTGGCGAAATCCTAAAACAAATCTTAGTGCAACACTAAGATATTAATGGTCACATTTTGGAAACAGACAGGAGGGAAGCTGGCCCTTGCTGGTTTGTTACATAGAGGTCATCAGTGCTAAGATAGCCCAACATTTCACAGTTTTTACCTGGTGGATTTCACAGGTTTAGACCTGGTGGAATTCCTAAAAGTGGCCCAATGCAAATCCTCATCCTTTTTTCAGGAACTTGTGTAACACAGCCACTACAGACTACACAAGCTGTTTTTTAATTAAATGTTAATAAAAATGATCTTTCCACTTCAGCGGGGGAATCGCGCTGACAGACAAAAAATCCAAACCTGAAAGCATCGATTTCAGGTATCGGCGCATTTGCACGAGTACCGATACTTGTACAAATGCTTAGTATCAGCACCGATACCAGTATCGGTGCAACCCTAGTACTAATAAAGGGTCATTTACTGGCAGAGTTTCCACCTGTCGTGTACAAATATAAATACCACCTTACGATATCAAACCAGTATATGAATATGAATGGCTAGGATTGAAGTTCATCAACAAACAATCATAAAAATGGTGAACATACATTAAATTCCTAAAATAATATCAAATCCAAATACAGTGGTACCTTGGATTACGAGCATAATTAGTTCCAGAAGAATGCTTGTAATCCAAAGCACTCGTATATCAAAGCGAGTTTCCCCATAGAAGTCAATGGAAACTCAGATAATTCCACAGTGACTTCTATTGTATGCAGTACCGCATGTGGCCAGAGGTGGTGGTGGTGGGGGAGAGGCTCCTCAGTGTTACCGGCAGCCCCGCACTTCTGGCCAAATGTGGTACTGCACACAGCAGAGGCTTGAATCCTGCTGGTTTTGCGTGACAATGCTCCCAACCAAGTCAGGATCTTTAAAAAAATAATAGCTCGTATTGCAAAATGCTTGTTAACCGCGTTACTCGCAATCCGAGGTAATACTGTATATGTGATAGAGATCTCTCTCTCTCTCTCTATATATATATATATATATATATATATATATATATATAGATAGATAGATAGATAGATAGATAGATAGATAGATAGAGAGAGAGAGAGAGAGAGAGAGAGATCCAGTGTTACTGCAGCCCAACACCATTAAAGTGCTTCAGTATGCAGATTTCCTTTTATCTTCACCACTAGTGCTCAAGTGATGGATGTGAATTCTCCATAGGTGTTTGACCCCTTTTTACAGGAAGGTCAAAAAACGCTTAGGGACTCAACACTGGAAAGTTCCTCTGTTGTAGCCACTCCACTTATTTCCTCCAATTTGGGGTAAGAATGAAGGAAGGAAGTACAGTGGAACCTCGGATTGCGAGTAACGCGGTTAAACAGCGCGTCACAATACGAGCTATTATTTTTTAAACACTCTGACTCGGTTTGCGAGTGTTGTCTCGCAAAACGAGCAGGATTCAAACATCTGCGATATGCAGTACCGCATCCGGCCAGAGGTGGGGGGGTGCCAGTGAGACTCGGAGCCGGTCAGAAACACTCAGTTTCCGAGTGTTTCCAAGCCTTTCTGAGTGCATCTGAGCTATCTCCGAGTATTTCCAAATCTCTCCGGCGCCCCCCCCCACCTCTGGCCACATACAGTTTTGCATGCAATAGAAGTCCATGTGGAACGAATTATCTTCGTTGCCACTGACTTCTATGGGGAAACTCGCTTTGATATGCGAGTGCTTTGGATTACAAGCATTCTCCTGGAATGGTCTATGGTCGAATTCCAAGTTTCCACTGTAACTCAAGGCAGCCTACCACCCACCCTCATGTATGAAAATGCAGGGACCCGGGGCAAAGGTTATTGTGATCACTGGTCACTGGCAATCTTGTCAACATAGCCAGCGAGGCTCCTAGTTGGCTGCCCCGCCCTCATCTAACCTACAGGACCTGTCGCCATGATAAACTTTACCCACCATACATGAGGGTGGGTGGTAGGCTGCCTTGAGTTACTTCCTTCATCCTTACCCCAAATTGGAGGAAATAAGTGGATTGGCTACAGCAGAGGAACTTTCCAGTTTCAATTTTAAGGATTGAATTTATGTTCACAATTTTTATGATTGTTTGTTGATGGACTTCAATCCTAACTATTCATATTCACATGTTGGTTTGATATAGTGGTGATTTAAATTATAATATGTGAGCACCATACTTTGTTTGCAATTTATGATTTGAGGTGTATTTATTAAAGGGGCAGCCACATTTTTCATTATATTTACATTAGGGCACCATGCACTGGTTATACTTTTTCATAAATAAAAGCTTAGCTGCTAGCTGAAGATAGTGAATGGAAGGCTCCATGATCAGAGGTAGCAGATTTCCACATCAGAATGGGACAAGTATATCCCCTAAGAAATCAATCACCATGAAACATTTGAAAGGTTCTGAAGATCAATAGAAAAAATATGGACCCATGTAATATGAATACAGAACTAGCAAACTTGCTGATGGTCTTAAACACACACCCTTCTCACCTATGGCACCATTCTCTGACTTAATCCACTGCCCAAATATTTTTTAAAGCTTCCATTTGTCATTGAACGCAGCATGATATACGTATATGCACAAGCAGACAAAGAAAGAGATCGCTAAAATTTAACAGTACACGTGTAGGTGTGCAAAAAAAACCTAACAAGTAGCCAAACCAAGTTTTGGCTACTTGTTTGTTACTTTCAGCTATTACTGAATGTCTTTATAGTAAGGGACAGAAGCTAAGAAGCTAATATGGCTATCACAGAAAACATGTGCTTTAAATTCCTTGTGTTTTTAAATCTAGGCATGTGTATATAACATATAAAACGTGCTGCGCTAATCCCAATATATATCAGAAAATGTGTACTCCAAAGCACTGTATAGTGACAAATATTTTTTTTTTTAAAAATCCAAAGAACAGTGGGGGAAAAAATATAAACAGTAAGGAATGATTGTTAATACACATTATTCCAGCGAAATAAATTATCCCCAAAGACCATGAAATACATAAACCAGAAGAAAAAAAGAAAATCTTCATATGTGCCCCACTCCCAAAGATCAACTCCACCACCGTGCCTATGTAAAGGGACTTACCGAAGAGACTTGACCACCTACTACAGAAAAGTCACATTGCATATGATGGTAACATATACAATGGGTAATATCCACCACTTCTCATGGAAATCTCCCTCCAACCTTTATATGCATACCAAAACAGAAAAAAAGGAGGCAAGTGTTCCAAATACTGTAAATCTGGTATTAAAGTTTATTAAAATAGTTTTAAAAAACTCACACAGAAAAAAAATAAAATAACAGCGCTGTATAGCATTACTGTTCTGGAATTCCAACCGTGGGTTTGCATAAGCGTGGTGACGTTACAGCATTTAGCTCTGTGATGTCACCACGCTTACACATGTTTTATATGTTATATTGATTATCCATCATGTGAGCAGCTACAATTTGTAAGCACAGTTTCTTGTTTAATTTTTTTAAACTGTTAGGCTTGTGTACATACCAAGTTGCGGACAATAATTTCTGATCCAGCCTGCACAGCTAGATGGATGGGAGTTAACTTGGAGGCATCCTGCACTCTTGAATTGACATTGGCGTGTACACTGATCAGAAAGAGTACACTCTCGATGTCAGAATTCTGCACTGCGACATGCATGAAGTTCCTTCCTTTGTTATCCACCTAAAGGAAAGACCAAAGCTTTATCATAAAAAAGCAAAAAAGAGCAACCTGATAGTAATGGCCACAGTCACTGAATAGGTAAATTGAAAAACACCACTACTTCTAAATTGAGCAATGTCAGTTGTAAAAAGGGTGTATTAGCAACATTATTTGTGTTTTAGTGTTTTAATGTTTTAATGGCATTTTTAATCAGAAGTTTTACTCCCCTTTATGACCAGGCCATTTTTTGCGATATGGCACTGCGTTACTTTGACAATTGCGTGGTCATGCAATGCTGACCTTTTTTTCCCCACAAATAGAGCTTTCTTTTGGTGGTATTTGATCACCTCTGCGTTTACTTTTTGTGCTATAAACAAAAAAAAAAAAAAAAAAAGACTGACAATTTTGAAAAGAAAAAAAAAAAAAAATTTATTAACTTGCCGCTATAAAACATAGCCAATAAAAAAAAAAATTGAAAAAAGTTAAATTTCTTCATAAATTTAGGCCAATATGTATTCTGCTACATATTATTGGTAAAAAAAAATCCCAATAAGAGTATATTGATTGGTTTGTGCAATAGTTATAGCGTCTATAAACCATGGGATATTTTTATTATTATTTTTTTTTTTTTTTACTAGTAATGGCGGTGATCAGCGACTTATAGCTGCACTGCGATATTGCGGTGAACATTCTGACACTGACACGTTTTGGGGACCAGTGACAATAATACAGTGATCAGTGCTAAATATATGCACTGTCACTGTACTAATGACACTGGCTGGGAAGGGGTGTGTGCCTAGCCAGTCTTTTACTATACTGTGTGAGGTGCTTTTACTAGAGAAGACGTGGAATTTATTTCCTGCTTTGCAGGGGCAAAAACTCTATTCCTTCCCCTTTCAGAACAGAGATCTCCCTTGTTTACATAGGCAGATCGCAGTTGTGTCTCTCTGCCCGATGAACGGCAGGTGTCGGAGGACATCGTGTACCCTGTACCTGCCACCGATCAGCCTCCGCTGTGTGTGATAACAGCGGAAGCGATCTGCCGACGCACATGCGTGCCCCATATCCGGAAGTGTCGAATCACGGATCTATACGTGATCCGGCGCACAGGTGCTGCCCTGTAACAGTATAACTGCTATAGAGCAGACCTAAAGTGGTTAAATAGACCCTATACTTATATGTCACCAAAACACTAAATTACACTAAGTGTTAAAAGTCTTTCTGGGATAGAAAAAAAGTACTAGAAGAGCTGAAGTATGTTACTATTGGAAAAAAATGGTCCAGTGCTAATCAAAAGTCTAGGATTTGGTCATGTGACCTATGTTAAAAGGAGAAGTCAAGCCTGAGCTTTTTAGCCTGGGCTTCTCCTATGGGTCACAGGAGTTCAGTTCGTTTTGCACTCCTGTGACCCGTTTTCAGGAGAGAGCGGTCTGAATTACGCTCTCCGCTGACGTCACCAAGATCAGTCCAGGCAGCGAGTCATCCTGACTTAGGAAGTTTGGATCCGCCAGCTGCCTGGACTGATGGCAGTCTCAGCCTCTCGGTGAGACGCTGAAACGGCCACTCCCACCCCTTAACAGCTCAGTGCTCCAATGAGCGGGAAGGAGCAGAGCAGGAGAGATGCTGACTGACAGGCAGCAGATCTCTGCTCAGGGAGGTGAGAGAACCGAGCCATTGGTAATGTTCGATGGCTTGGTTCTCAGTGCAGAGGCAGTGGGGAACAGCTAGGCAAGTATGACTCTAGAAAAAAAACAAAACATACTTCTCTTTTAAAGAGGAGGACCAGAAGTCAAATTGGCCTCCGTCTCCTGTGGAAAATTCTGATCCTCTTTTTCAGCAGAGATCATGTAGTTATGTTATCAGCACCGGAGGAAGCCGGTTTTGGGCCTTCTGATAGTTATCAACCCCAGCAAGACTGCTAAATTACCTTTAACACTTAAACAACTACACTTTTCTTACAGTAGCCTCCCAAGTGCAGAAATTGCAGCTGCTGGTCGTGGTTGAGCAGTAATTCCCCATAGAACTAAAAGGAGCCATGCTCCTAGCATCTCTACTGTAGGGGTACAGTTGCAACAACTCCATTCAGGTCTATGGAGGAATCACTACGCCGACACGGTTGGCACCAGGGTAAATTTCTGCACCTGGGATGTAAACAGAATGGCAGGCTGCTGATGCCATGGAGAGGTAAGGGTGCACAGGAGCAGGTGAGTTCTAGATCAGGTTAGGGGGTCTATGTATCAAAAGTGTAGCTGCATAAATACAAACACCCACAAATACATTATATATCCCCATTTATAAGCACAAGCATTGCATGTATGACCAGGTTAAAGGAAATCAAGAAGGGAATGGCTTAAATAACTCCACATTCATGTAAAAAAAAAAAAAAAAAAAAAAAAAAGTATAATATATATATATATATATATATATATATATATATATATATATATATATATCTCACATATACAATTGAATATTAAATATTACATTTCCTTTTCATTCTACAGTGCTGTAATTTTTTGTAAAATTCAGTGAAATATGGCAACCTGGAAGTGTTCCATACACCATTGGTGTACGGAACACCCCCAGAAATGTAATTTCCTGAATCCCAGAAGTCTGTACAAAAGTACATGTCAAATTTCAGGCATCCTCTGCAACCAAATCTTAATTTTTGATGAGATACTCCCAAAGGGTTAGTTAGCCATGTGTAAAGGGGTGCCAACCCTGCATTTTCCTCATTAGAACACTGCAGTGCATCAGCTGATTAATAATGAAAAAATCTTTCTTAAGATTCACTCTGCAGACAAACCGCTATTTCTTCAGAGCAGAAATAAATAGGAATCTGCAAAAAAACGTTTGCACCTAAAGTACCTTTCAATTTACTTTTTTGCTGTCCATGTACAAATGAGGAAATTTCCCTTGACTTCCTGTCCCAGAAATGCAACAGGAAGTTAAAACTCCAAAAGTGAAGGGAATTCTTATTTTAATTGCCCCAAACAGGTATTCCCGTTAGAAGATTTCCCTCATCTTTTCTTCTGGTGACAACTCTAAAATGTTGTATTTCCCCCCATGCTTTTGTTTTCAGTGAACATTAACCATTACAGTGGTGAATCTCCCCAAAGGGGAGAAAGGGAGAGCAATAAAAACTTAAAGTAGTTGTAAACTCTCCCCCAAAACTTTGTTCCATGTAAATCAGCATAAAAAACCCTAATGAACACTGCTTGTAGATATCTCCTTACTTGCTTAGTATTGTTGTAATCCTTTTTGTTCTTTAGAATGACGTCACTGAGCATGCCAATATCTGCCCTGATTTACGGCACACTCTGTGTGCTTGACTGTCTATTATCAGGACTTCCAATGTCACAACATTGAAATCCCACGAGACTGCATAATCACCCAGAGCTTCGTACTACACCCACGTGACATCACATGGAGTGTAAACCTGGGCATCAGACAGCATTACTGCAGTCTTATCAGCTGAAGCTGATAAGACTGACATAAGCAAACACTAGATAATCGGCACAAGTAAATACTATAAAATAAAAAGTCAGCTATGAGCAGGGTTGCCATAGAAACATTGGATTGAGAAGGAGGCTTGGTTAACAGTACAGGAAGTGCTCAATGTAAGGGCAGAAATACACTCTACTGTGGACTCAGAAAACAATACTTAAGATGGTGCTTCCTTACCCTGGAAACAAGTTTTTTAAAGTTTCTTTAAACAGTAAGTAATATGCGATTTGGACTGGATTACAGTGGCTATAATTTGATAATTACTTATTATAATGGACTAAATGAAAAGAAGCATCAGAGTGGGAGAGTTTACTTCCTCTTTAACAGAGGGTTTTCACCCTTGGCACTTTATCCTAAACTAAAATGAAATTGACAGGAGGGTTAAACCCTTCCATGCTCTATCCTGAACTAAAATCTTGACAGAGGGTTTGACCCGTCCCCACAATGACAATCATAGCTCTGGAACCAGCATGTAGCCTATAATAGCCCTCAAAAATTCCACTTGCCTGCTCGCATTCTGCAGTGGACTTTGAGGGCTGGCGAGCTATGGCTGCCTGGGAGCGGGGGGGGTTGTATGGGAGCCGCAATCACAGAGGTGAAGAGGGGAGAGCAAACGGCTGGATGATGAGAGTGCCGGGGAACATTACAGCTTTCATTTAAATTGCTGTGTGCTCCCCGCACACGCTGTCACATACAGCCCCTTCCTCTTTGTCCGGGACTTTGATAGACAGATCAGCAGTCCAATCCCGGGACATGTGACGTCTATCAAAGTTCCCCGACACAGCAATTGAAATGAAATCTGTGATCTTCCTTGGCACTCATCATCCGGCCGGCAATTCCTCTCCCCCTGCACGGGTAGGCTGCATTGGGTGGACGCAGGCAGGCTGTATTGTTGAGCATAGTTGAGGCTGCACGAATAAAGTTGTTAATACCGTATTTATCGGCGTATACCACGCACTGGCGTATAACACGCACCCTAATTTAGGAGGGAATTTTAAGGAAAAAAAAAAAAAAAACTTTTAGGAGGGAAGTTGAAGGAAAAAAAAACGTACATTTAAATGCCCATCATTGCAGCCTTCTCAGTGCAGCCTTGCCCCAGTGCAGCCATGTCAGTGCAGCCATGCCAGTGCAGCCATGCCAGTGCAGCCTTCCCCAGTGCAGCCTTCCCCAGTGCAGCCTTCCCCAGTGCAGCCTCGCATCCCGTGGTCCCGGACCCCTGCCATCCTGTCTTTCAAAATCGCCGACCGCGATTTGAAAATGGCGCCGCCGGCGCCGAAATACACAGAGCCGGTCCTCGGCTCTTCTCGGCGACTCTCGTTTACTTTCGGCTCCACTCGTAGTCCCGAGCGGAGCTATCTGAACCTAGCCGAGTAAACTCGGCTAGGTTCAGGCGGCGCTCAAGTGAAGACGAAAGTGGCCGAGAAGAGCCGAGGACCGGCACGGTGTATTTCGGCGCAGGCGGCGCCATTTTCAAATCGCGGACGGCGATTTTGAAAATCTGGCCGCTCCGGATCGCAGGGGATCGGCGTATAACACGCACCCACGATTTTCCCCTGATTTTAAGGGGAAAAAAATGCGTGTTATACGCCGATAAATACGGTATTTATTTTTATAACTTAATTCTTCATAAAACATTTAAGTGTCATTTCATGAGATAATTTATGAGGGTGTGTTTCGGGGTAGAATTAGGGGCGGGGCAGGGTATGGGTTGGGTGGGGCAACTGGTGGCGAGTAACCCTTGAGGCCTGGCTAGTAGCTCAGGAAATTTTGAGCCCTGGCCTAGAAGTCACATAAGCTCTGGCTTCTGAGTTTAGAAGAGCATGCTGGCAAAAGAATGGAAATAGTACACCACTTACCTGCTCAGCTGCTCCTGGCTCCCGTTTCAGGATCGCCTCTGCAGCTTTATTGTTTTTGAATGTCATAGCACAGGCAAAAGGGGTCATACCCTGTCTGTCTCGCACATTCAGTCTGATATCTTGGTGTAGAATCATTAGCTGGATAATTACACTGTGCTGATTGCTAATGGCAATGTGGATTGGAGTTCTCCCCTCTGCATCCTGCAATACAAAAAACAACTCATGTCACCCATAATAAATTACCAAACTATGTGCAGACAGGAATGTTCTCCTGATACAAATACAATACAAATCAATCCTTGCACAGTTATGGAGAGCTTGTACTCCAAATGGAGTCCAGAATATGTTTTTTTCCAAATTACTACACAGAAGGTGCAGCACATATAAAACAGCAGGGGGTTTACAAAATAAGTACACTTTAAACTTTTTTGTACTTCACACGAACATGAACCATTTATTTATACCTGGGTATTTACATTGGCACCAAATTCCAGAAGGCACTGTACTACTTCCTCCAAACCCCAACAAGCAGCTAAATGTAAAGGCGTTTGTCCATCTCTGGCCTCTTCTTCCCCTTCACCATTTGGTCCTGGTTTTCTGGAGCTATTTACATCACAACCACTGCAAGTAAATTAAATACATTAACAGCTGCTAATGGCATTTGAAGTTTATCCTATGCACAAGATCTGCACCATTTTGTGAAATGAGGATTTTTTTGAGGGCGGCTGAGAATTACACGCCAACACTACAATCTAGCTATAAAATCCAGGTCAAAGTGACTTCTATAACGCATTGGCAATGAAGGTTAGATGTGTTTAGGATGAAAGTCTGACAGCTGGGTCACTTGCTTGGCAGATCTGCTTGAAGATCCATTAAAGTAATTTGAAACGATCAATTTTTTTTTTTTAAACAAACATGCAATGTCATTAAGATGTCGTTTAGCATGAAATGCATCACCTTCTCAATAATGAACATAAACAGAAAACCAAAAGAATAGTGGGATTTTCACGGTGCTCGAATTCTCATAAATTAACTCAACCACAAGTATTAAAAAATCCTGGGTCACACTTTTAAAAGGTAATTTATCCAAAATCGTTTTTTTATTTTTATAAAGGAAAGGAAGGGGAGAGTAAGGAAGCAGGAAAAGAATAAGCAAAAATAAATATATATCAAAAAAACAAAACAAAACATCTTTTTGGAAACACTGTAAGTGGATCTAATTCTCATTTACCATTCAATTATACTCTACAGCAGGGGTCCCCAACCACCAGCCTCTGGCCTCTCTGCAGCTGGGCCACGGGTGCGGGGGGGGGGGTCTGGGGGGCTGGCAGGCCAGTGAGCAGACATCTGGTGGCAAGTGACAATCCGCATCCTATGGCAAGTGACAATCTGCATCTGGTGGCAGGTGACGTGGCAAGTGACAAGCATCATCTGGTGGCAAGCGACGTGGCAAGTGACAAGCAGCATCTGGTGGCAAGCGACGTGGCAAGTGACAAGCAGCATCTGGTGGCAGGCGATGGTGGCAAGTGACAAGCTGCATCTGGTGGCAGGCGATGGTGGCAAGTAACACACTGCATCTGGTGGCAAGCGACTGTGGCATGTGACACTCAGGGCTTCCCCTGATTCTGTGTTATGGTGAGTTGAACTATTTCATTTTATATTACAATGTAATAGAAATAATGCGCTTCAATCATCCCGACACCATATAAACCTTGGTGCCATGATGATTGAGACGTCAATGCCAGCCATTGCCCCGACAAATTGCCCGCAAATAAATGCACACCCCCCTAGCCCAGGCCTTGGCATAATTTTCTTCCATGCAGCCAGTCCCCAGTGCCACAAAGATTGGGACCGCTGCTCTACAGCACGACTTTGAGAGTGTTGAATTCATGGGCATTTTCATTATTATCCTAGCCATCTATAAGTTATAACTACTGTTTCCAACAGGTCTAGGCAAGTCCTGCCCATGTTTTTTGTACCAAATTGGGGGACTACATTACTGCTTATGTAGGCTTTTTGGATGGATTTCTGCTATTAGTGTATACATTTTTTACATGGTCTGTTTTCTGTGTGATCTTGTCCAGATGCCCCCACCATTTAGCTCCTTGCCACCCACTCTACTCTGTTTTCTGACTCATGACCTTTGGGGTACTTATTTCTGGCCCTACTAGTGTGCAACACTGACGGAGATATTTAGTTGTTTTTGAACATGCAAATATAGGATTATATGATTATGTTATGCATCGTTGATTTTTATGATAATGTGAATAAGCTGATTGCTAACACGTGTCCCCTAGTTTTTAAGGACTCCTGGAGAAGCGTCACACCACGAAGCGTGTTTGGACCATTGGGTTTTACCTTTCATAGACATAGCACCTCCAATTACTAAGAACTATTGTACCTTATTTGTATTATTGCATATTGGTTATATGAGATGGATAGAATGTAATGATATGTATGGGGGTCTGGTCCATCTAACACTCAGTATGTTGGATGCCTAATGTAGGGGAATAGCAAACACATTTTTCACTCATTTGATCTTATTCTATTACATGGTAATGTTTCTACACAATAAAATGCTATACAGATTATTTTTTTAATACTTGTGGTCATGAAATAACAAACATGTCATATTTACCTCCTCTGCGCAATGGTTTTGCACAGAGCAGCCCCAAATCTCTTCTGTGGTCCCCAGCTGGCACTCCTGGCTTCCCCCCTAGCAAGCTGCTTGCTATGGGGGCACTCGTGCATGCTCAATCCCGAACCAGGATGTGCCAGTGGGTGACCCCAGAAGAGGAGGTTTGGGGCTGCTTCTGTGCAAAACCATTGCACAGAGGAGGTAAATATAACATGTTTGTTATTTCACAACCACAAGTATTAAAAACACAAATCTATATAGCACTTTATTGTGTATAAAATATTATTATGTAATAGAATAAGGTAAAATGAGTAAAAAAAAATCTGTGTTTGCTATTCCAAAAACAAAGCAGCTCAGCCCCATTCCCCCCTTCACAAGATTTGACTGACAGCAACAGGAGCCATTGGTTCCCATTGCTGGCACCATGTAAAGTGAGGAGAGCGAAAGAGAGCAGCACTGCTGCTTCCGGGCACACTGCTGGATCGAGACTGGCTCAGGTAAGTACTTGAGAGGAGCAGATCACAGGTTTTTAAAAATGTAAGAACTCACATTAAGTACAGTTCAAATGCAAAATCTGCATAGGTGTCCCGGTCCTGCCGATTACAGAAAATCACGGCCACTGGAGGTATTAACAGGGCTGGAGGAGATGTACAGGCGGTCCGCCCCCAAGCTGACACCACTTCCGCCCGAAACCCACGGGGTCCCGGAACTTCTCCTCCAGCCCTGTGAGCACCTCCAGTGGCCTTGATTTTCTATCATCCACGGGACCGGGACACCAATGCAGATTTTGCATTAGATCAGATATGTATTAATGTGAGTTCTAACACATTTTTATTAAACTGCCCACTAGATGGCGCTTTTCCCTTTCTATACACACTGCATTCCTGTTCAAATCGCATTTGATTCTTTGCAGTGCGATTTGTGGCCATTTTTTTTTGTATTTTGATGCAAATGGCACCGCAAAGTATCGGTACTTTGTATCGGTGGGTACTTGACCGAAAGTATAAGTACTCGTACTCGCCGATAAAAAAACAGTAACGATGCAACCCGTTTTTTTACCTTAATGCAGAGAATGCATTAAGGAAAAAAACATTCTGCCTTTACCACTTTAAGGTTTACAACAGGTAATATAAGTTAATATCAAGAAAATTCTAAGAAATTGTACTAAGTGGTTTTCATATGAGGACAGTGTACAATATAACTGACACATAATGGAAGAAAACACAATGAACTAACCTGCGAATAAGGAAACAGGCCACCTTTTCTTTGTTTTCATCAATGGCTCTGTGAAGAAGGGTCTGTAGGCATCCACTTGGACCAGGCCCCCAAAAAGTTGCATCACATCCATGTCTTACCTAATAAAACATTAAAATGGGCAAATTGGCTCTCTTTAATAATCAATGTTTTGTACTTCAGTACAAAAGTAAAGTCGACAGGCTCAGAGCAAGCACCGGAGTCATTTTGTTGATGGCAGGCTGCTCTACCCCAGAAAAGATTTGTACACTCAGTGATAGCCAAACCTGATAAAAATGGGCAGTCTAGACGAGTTCGAACCAGTGGTGGCTGGTGCCTACTATTTTTGGGGGGACGGTACAACCAACACAACTACCCCAGTTGCCGCGATCACCCCGAAGCAACCCCCACGTGTGCGGAGACACAGCCAGCGGCGATCACCCCGCAGCACGCGATGTGAGAAAAGTCCCGCCCTCCACCTAGATCCGCTTGTGTGATAGAACACTGCGTCGATCACACAAGCTGATCTAGGAGGAGGGTGGGACTTTTCTCACAGTGCGGCCAAAGTTTTCACGCTGCAGCCACAGCTTGGCCCAAAGCGGCCCCAGGGCAGGCAGCCTACCGATCAAAAAAAATAACGATTAATCGAAAAATTAATCGTTAATTTCCTCAGCCCTAATTGTGTATATATATATATATATATATATATATATATATATATATATATATATATATATATATATATATATATACACATACACACACACACACACATATATATATATACACACACACACACATATATATATATACACACACACACACACACATATATATTATATACATGTGTATGCCCGCCCAAGTGTATGACTCTCTTTACTTTGCTGCTATGGGCTCTAGCCCCAGATCTTTTCTAGACCTAACAACACCGCTGGCTGTGGGAGAGCCCAGTAGCTCCAACCACTACAGACTGCCTGCAGAAAACCACAGGAAGTCACACTGAAAACCAGTAACCCTGCACAAGGAGAGCAAGCAGAACTTACAAGTCTTTATTACATTTAAAGCTGGATTACAACACATATCTGGAAGAACTACACAAATTACACCAAGAATACAAATTAAAAAAAAAAAAAAAAGCATGGCTTATTTATAAAGACAAGACTTATTCAGCTCAGATTTCTGCCTTTTTTTAACCACTCAGAACCTACCCTTACCAAACACAATATAAAATGCTGGACCTACCTATGGTAAGAAAAAAGTTAAATGCATTTACAGTGGCACATTATCTACTTACCAGTGTTGATGCAATATCTTCTAAGTCATTGTCTAAGGCCAGCCAGAGGGGAGGGTTTCCCTGTTCATCAGTAACAGACATATCTGCGCCTCTTGTGCATATAGCATCAACCACTAAAGGAAGCTGGTTTTTAATGGCAAGCTGAAGAGCAGTTTCTCCATCCTGGGTCCTAAAAAAAAGGCCAGTTCATACATACATAAACTTGTAAATAATATTCTCAAGAACATCATATTCAGAAACAGTGGCGGCTGGTGCTCCATTTTTTGGGGGGGGGCAGAGGTTCAGAGGCTGCACTGATAGGGAGCACCTGGTGTGGTTGGGAAGCAGGGAAGTTACTCGCTGTGGCTCTGTGGCGATGTCAGCTGGCTCCTTTCCTTCATGTCGGGTAAGCTCCTTTGTCTCAGAGTTGCATGGGGAGCCGGCGCCATCTTGTGAGTGGCCGGCATGGAGGCCAACGGAGGCCGTGGCTTCAAGAAGCACTTCATGGTGTGGTGGAAGTGTGCAGGAGGTGGACCGTGCTTGCTGGGATCCAGAGGGACTAGCAGGTACCAGGATCTGTTGGGTAGCTGTAGTTGTATTGCTGCAGGAGAGTCGCGGACCAAGAGCTCTGGAAAAAAGTTTAATCGCGCCGCCATCCCAAGACCACGCCTCCAATGCGGTCGCTTCTACCCTCGGCCAATCGGGTCTCAGGACCCGCTTCCTGATTGGCCAGGGAGGAGAAGCAGGAAGACAATAGTGAATATTAATTCGCTATTGCCAAACAACTGGGAGGGGTCAGGGCACAGTGCTGCCTCAGGCTCTAATCACGTGCTTAAAAAAAAATTAAATAAAAATAAAACCCCATTAAAATCCATGTGTCCGACTCCCTGCATGTAGATTAGGGGCCGGGCGCATGGATTAGGGGGGCGGCGCCCCAGCGTTCAGAAAGCATTTACAAACATTTATTAAAACCTTTGAAGAACGATTCAGATAAATCTACTTTATTCTGGGAGAATTCTAATAACCGTTAAGGGTCCCTTCATATTGGCTTTCACATGATGGGGAGCCAGTCCTGCTGACTGCAGATTGTTAGTGGGGACCAAGAGCTGTCTTCTACAGCTCTGTCTCTGCACTGGGAGCGTGCGTTAAAGCCCATCCTTTTGCTACTGTACATGTGTGTTATGCGGATGGCAACAGGTTAAGATTCAGGCTCTTCCATTTGCTTTATCTTAATATAAGGTCAGAATTAGCTCAGTAAGTATATTTTTTTGAAAGTGTACTTACCCTTTAACCACTATTGTGGTATATCTGTGCATGTACTGGAGGTCTAATAAAGCTTTTAGTATAGTAAATGCTAACACACACACAGTGATCAGTAGACAAGAACCATACCTAATGTTTATATCAGCCTGATGTTCCAGAAGGAAGAGGGCACTCTTACTATCCTGCCTTCGAATTGCCATATGTAGCAGAGTCTGTCCATCAGACATGGTGTCATTAATGGATGCTCCTGACCCCAGAAGTTGTGCAGCAATGGTGTGCATACCTAGAGATTAAATTATTTGAGTTATTTTACAATTGAAAATAAGAATTGCAGGCTGATGCTCTCACTACACACAGGCTCATGCAAACTCCAATTCTTTTTCTGGTTAATGCAGGTGTACTTTGGTTTCATGCTGCATCACTGTAAAAACATCATTAAAAACCAGGGAAACAACCATATACAGTGTCTAAATTTCATACAATATGAATTGAAAGAAATATTACAGAATGCTAAGACCACCTTACCTGTCCATAAAGCCAGTGCCAGTACAGTTTGCTCTCTAGAATCCTTCAGGCTGAAGTCAGGAATGATTTGAAGGTTATTTGTTGCATGTAGGGCATTGGCTTTGAATGAACAAAACAGAATTGTTATATTTGTACTATTAGAATCAGGACAACAATTTGAAAGCTTTAGAGATATGCACAAAATGAAAGTAAGACAACACTTCAAAGCGCAGTTCTCACCTTTTTGTTCTAATATGACTGTTACAACATCAGGATGGTTGTAGGCTATTGCCATGTGCAATGGTGTTTGTAAACAGGTACTGGATGATGGGCTGGTTGCTGGAGAAGCCTTATGAGCCGGAAGGGCTTCTTGTGTCTGAATATTTGGATTGGCTCCCTGCTGCAATAGCTCTGCTGTGAGATTGGGAAGCCCATGTCGACAGGCTGTGTGTAGCGGTGTTTCACCCTAGAAGGAGAGAGCATTGAAAATCAATCCATTTACAGAGATGTCGAATCACAAAGCACACAAGCTACAGTACAGAGACAAAAAGAGAAAAAATGTTTCACAAAATCTTCATACACTAGAGTATCACACATCTTCTGCAGCCATATTTCTCCTCGATACCTTCGACACCAGGTGCAGGCTCCCAACTGTCACTGGCCGCACCCAGTATGGTACACTCCAGTATTTCATTCCTACATGGAGCTCATTTGTAGAGTCAATATGAATAAGTTCCATGTAAAAGCGAAGCATGTTAGGGTTTGTGAGCAGCAGGTGGTAAAGCCTGTGCATTAGATTGCTTAAAAAACTTGAACCTTGGTTTTTTACTATGGTGAGCGGCTTCCCTTTTTCCTCCACTACGCTGAGCAGCTCCCCCCCCCCACTACGGTGAGCGGTTTTTCCTTTTTACCCACCACGGTGAGCGGCTTTCTCCCCCCCCCCCCCCCCCTACGGTGAGCGGCTTTCTTTTTTTTTCCCCCACTACGGTGAGCGGTTTTTCCTTTTTTCCTCACTAAGGTGAGCAGCTTTCCCTTTTTCCCACTACGGTGAGCGGCTTTCCCTTTTTTCCCACTATGGTGAGCGGCTTTCCCTTTTTTCCCCACTACGGTGAGCAGCTTTCCCTTTTTTCCCCCCATTACAGTGAGCAGCTTTCCCTTTTTTCCCCTCACTACAGTGAGCAGCTTTCCCTTTTTTCCCCCACTATGGTGAGCGGCTTTCCCTTGTTTCCCACTACAGTGAGCAGCTTTCCCTTTTTTCCCCCACTACGGTGAGCGGCTTTCCCTTTTTTCCCACTACAGTGAGCAGCTTTCCCTTTTTTCCCCACTACGGTGAGCAGCTTTCCCTTTTTTTCCCCCACTACGGTGAGCAGCTTTCCCTTTTTCCCCCATTACAGTGAGCAGCTTTCCCTTTTTCCCCCATTACAGTGAGCAGCTTTCCCTTTTTCCCCCCATTACAGTGAGCAGCTTTCCCTTTTTCCCCCCATTACAGTGAGCAGCTTTCCCTTTTTCCCCCCATTACAGTGAGCAGCTTTCCCTTTTTCCCCCCATTACAGTGAGCAGCTTTCCCTTTTTCCCCCATTACAGTGAGCAGCTTTCCCTTTTTTCCCACTACGGTGAGAGGTTTTCCCTTTTTTTCCCCCACAACGGTGAGCAGCTTTCCCCTTTTCCCCAGGGACTGGAGTACGCTATTCTTCATTTTATTCATTAGACATTATTTAGAATAGCCTGCTATACATTGTAATGCAAGCTGTAATGTCACAACCGAAGGGTGTCCATACACATTACCAGAGAAAGACTTAATACTGAAAGATCAATCTTCCCCGTTGCTCCAACACTCAAATATAAACCCATTTGAATTTTACAGCTGTGCATACTTTTACAGAAAGGCCAACAAAAGATTTTGAGCCCAACAGAGGTTCTCTGGCCCATTAATGGACATTTAACCTACAGATTCCTCTTTTTCAAGTGATTACAGAAAGCATACTTGTGCCATCACATAGCCGAGAAGTCTTTCTTTTGTACTGGCAAATTAGCTATAAAGAAAAGTTTATATCTATTTAAGACGGTTTGTACTAAAGCCAATAACTCTTCTTCAGAGACTTCATACAAATATACTACCATTGCATTATAACCTGTTAACCTGAGAATAAATGAAAAGTTTCGAGTCTTTTTCGTGTCACTAAACCCACATCATAAAAAACTATCAATAAATGGTGTATTACATGCTGTTCATATTCACTCAGCCACTATGAGATTTGTTTTCTGTATTCTGAAAAAAAAACAAAAAAAACTGGTTGATCCTGCTGCTCTCTATATCCACCTTCTGTCCATGTCCCCAATTAAACTAGGGAGTTGGCAGCTGTGGTGGCAACTCTACACATGCTCAGTTTGCAGTCAGTTTCTATACTGAGCATTTCCTCCCTATCACACATCTGAGTAGCCCATGTAACTATAGAGTCACACGTGTGGATAAATGACAGCCCACTCCCTCCCTCCTCCTCCATGCCCACTAACCAGCTAAACACAATGAAGGGAGATATTACATGTAGATTAATGGAGGCTTCATCTCCCTCTCATTCTAAGACACAGGCTGGAGAGGTGTGACACAGCTTGTAAGTGGCAGAATTCCACCCACACCGTGTTATTTCCACTAAATAATAAAGATTTTATATTTTAAATATATATTTGTATGCCAACGTAAAACAGTTTATGTAGAAGACTAGAAGCTCCTCCTGCTTAAGTTTCCCTGCAAACAGGCTGGGAAAGATCTGGGTCATGTGACAGCTGTATATCGATTAGGAAAAAGGTACGGAGATGTTTTTATTAAAATATTTACAGTGCCATTATCCACATACAGAAATAGAAGGAACACTGTAAATGAAACCGTGCGTGTTTAGTAACACTTTGAAATTCTTAACCACTTCCCGCCCGGCCTATAGCAGAATGACAGCCGTGCGGTGGTTCACTTATCCTGACATGGCATCATATGACATCCTTCAGGATAACAGCCACCTGTGGGGGCGCGAATCGCGGCAATCGGTAGTGCGGTGTGTCAGTCTGACACACCGCTACACCGATCTCAGTAAACAGCCTCCAACGGAGGCTCTTTACCACGTGATCACAGTGTAAACGGGAAGAGACGGTGATCGGCTTTTCCTCACTCGCGTCTAACAGACGCGAGTAGAGGAGAGCCGATTGGCGGCTCTCCTGACAGGGGGGGGGGTCTGTGCTGATTAGCAGCGCAGCCCCCCCTCGGATGCCCACCATCATGTCGCCCAGGACCACCAGGGAAGAGGGCAACATGTGGTGGCCAGGTATGTACCCCATGGCATCCACATATGAAAAAATATGCACAACAGATGCCTATCAGTGCCCATAAATGGGCACTGACTGGCAACCTTATGGTCCAGATAAAATAAGTGATGCCCAGCAATGCCACACATCAGTGTCATCAGTGCCACCTCTCAGTGCCCATCCATGCCCATCAGTGCCGCCCATCAGTGCCGCCCATGAGTGCCGCCCATGAGTGCCGCCCATGAGTGCCGCCCATGAGTGCCGCCCATGAGTGCCCATCAGTGCCGCCTCACTTATTTACAAAAAAATTTAACAGAAACAAAGAAAAACTTTTTTTTTTTCTAAATTTTTCGGTCTTTTTTTATTTGTTGCACAAAAAAGTAAAAATCGCAGAGGTGATCAAATACCACCAAAAGAAAGCTCTATTTGTGCGAACAAAATGCTAAAAAATTTGTTTGGGTACAGTGTAGCATGACCGCGCAATTGTCATTCAAATTGCGACAGCGCTGAAAATTGGCTTGGGCAGGAAGGTGCGTAAGTGCCTGGTATTGAAGTGGTTAAATGACACCATTTTCAACCAGACTATTATATCGTTCTGTAATGTGAGGCAGTACTTTTGAAGGACATCTGTCATATACAACCTGCTTACACAGTGTAGAGCCTGTGTATTTGTCCATGGAACGTACCCACTTGTTTTTATGGTTAACCTTTGCCCCATGGGTTGCCAGAAACAGAGCAGCAGCCTCATTCCCTGCACCAGCAGCTCTCTGTAGCAAGCAGTTGCCTAGCAAGAAAGATATAATGTAAATATTAATACAATATAACAATATCATATGTTAAAGCTGCAAAAACAATACTAACTTTCCAATTTATTAATTATGAGAAATGAGCATATCTTTTGTCAGAGATTACAGAACAGCTGCCTGCGTATGGCCAATGTAAAAAAAAAAAAAAGTTCAAATGCTTCACACATTTTTACTTGTTAGTAGAAAACTTTTGATATTCAGGTTAACAAATGAATAATGCTCACTGCAAATAATCCGAATTGGTACAGGCCACTGCAAATACTTACAAAGTCAATTTCAATTATTCATAATAAACACCTGTAATGCAATATACAATGTGGGCGGGAATGTAAAGTGCTGAGAAAGCCTAAAAAAGAAAGAAAAAAAAAAAAAAGAAAAAGGAAAAGAAAAAAAAAAAAATTTGACACCTCTTAGCAGACCACCAAGTGGTGGTTTCACTAGACCTCTCAAACTATTCTATTCACTCACCATAACCAAAGCTTAACCTACAACACAAATTCCACCAACTAGACGAGTCAGAAGAACTCTTTCACATAATTACCTACAATATCTGACACGCATTCCCTGGTTTCATATGCACAACAGTAAGGGCCCTTTCACACCGGGGCGGTTTGCAGGCGCTATTGCACTAATAATAGCGCCTGCAAACTGACCCGAAAGTGCCGCTGCTTTGATTCCAGTGTGAAAGCCCCGAGGGCTTTCACACTGGATCGCTGCCCTAGCAGGACGGGAAAAAAAGTCCTGCTAGCAGCATCTTCGGAGCGGTGAAGGAGCGGAGTGTTTACCGCTCCTGCCCATTGAAATCAATGGGACAGCGCGGCTATACCGCCGGCAAATCGCCTCTGCAGAGGCGCTTTGCGGTGGTTTTCAACCCTTTCTCGGCCGCTAGTGGGGGTTAAAACCGACTCGATAGCGGCCGAATACCGACGGTAAAGTGCCGCTTACAATAGCGGCGCTTTACCGTTGGTATTTGGCCGCTAGCAGGGCGGTTTTACCCCCGCTATCGGCCGAGAAAGGGTTAAAAACCACCGCAAAGAGCCTCTGCAGAAGCGCTCTGCCGGCAGGATAGCCGCGCTGTCTCATTGATTTCAATGGGCAGGAACGGTGTATACACCCCTCCGAAGATGCTGCTAGCAGGACTTTTTTTCCCGTCCTGCTAGCGCACCGCTCCAGCGTGAAAGCCCTCGGGGCTTTCACATTGGAGACAAAGCAGCGGCACTTTCAGGTCGGTTTGCAGGCACTATTTTTAGTGCAATAGCGCCTGCAAACCGCCCCAGTGTGAAAGGGCCATAACAGGGAGCCTAGCTCTGAGGAAGGGGATGCGCCCCGAAACGCGTTAGCTGTAACCGGTGTTCTGTGTATGTCCATGCACTGTGTTTATGCCCTTTTGTCAGTTGCATTTTGTAAGTACCCTTTGTACAAAAATTTCTTATTATTAAATTATCTCTGGTAATGCACTAGGTGTGCGCGCCTTCCATTTCTGTTTTTCTTGTAGTTCCTTTCGGATTACCCCATCTAAAGAAGGCAGCATCCACCTAGTTTTGGGATACCATATATACCTTTCACACCACCATTTTATCTGACATCTGTTACTCCACACCTTGGAAGACCTATTAGCGCTGGATTTGGACTGTGTTTTTTGTATCTCTACAGTAACAGGGATACCTGAGATCTATCAGAAAATCTACAAGCAACAAAGAAAATAGAAATCGTGACAGCAAGGGCTAAAGAAGGTACAGGGCAATAGTGAATACAAACCTCTTGTGTTTACCTGTTACAGTGTCAGGTGCATCAGTGTTGCTTCCTCGGTTGATCAGCCTTGCCGCAAAGCTATTCTCATCGAACGACGTTCCATTCACAACAGGGACATCATCAAACGGGTTCACGGATTGGTCCGAGGACACAGTGATATACTGAACTGCCAGCCACAGCGCTGTGCTTCCCTCATGGTCCTTTAGTTCTAAATCTAATCTAACAGATACATCACTGTCAATTCCCATCCAAAGTACCTTGATATTCTACAGGAATTCAATCATTGTTACAGAAAAAAGGAGCAATGTATTTTATAAGTTGCCAAGAGGTTCTAGTTTTGATTTCCACCAAAACAAAAGTGGAGATTATGAGAGGTGGAACTTAAATCAGTATTAAACCCAAAAACAAACATTTATTATATTGCAGATTGCCAATTAGTAGAGGTGATGGCTGCATTCATTGTTTTTTAGGCTCTTTTTCTTCCATATTCATCTGGTGATCTGTCCGTTGTTTTAAGAAAGAGATGAGATGAGACAAACCATTTAACACTGACAGGGGTTTTTACAATAATCAGCTTTTATTAAATATAAAACCTTTATCCCCAAAAGAAAAAAAAAAGTTTGCTCTAACTGCTTATTAAGTGTTAGCTTGAGCTTGGCTTTAATTTGTTAGTGTATTTAAATCTGCTAGTACATTTAACACTAGCCTCCCCCAAGCTCACAATGCTGCTGGCCAAATGTGCTTCCTGTGCTCCTTCATTTAGCGTGGAGGCATTCTAATACGGGTGGTGTGTTACTGACCAGATCATCAGGTGAAAATAAGAATGAAAAAAGAAACAAATGCAGCCACCACATCTAATGATTGGTAAGTTGTAAGATATTACATTTTTGGTTTTGGGTTTAATACCGCTTTAAGGACAAAAGTTATCCTAGTGAGCTAGATTGGTAGTGATTAACAAAAAAACAAACTTGCGTCATTCACATGTGTCACTTTGATATAAAGAATTTATGAATTTTAACTTGAAGGGCTATATACAGTATCTCACAAAAGTGAGTACACCCCTCACATTTTTGTAAATATTTTATTCTTTGCATGTGACAACACTGAAGAAATGACACTTTGCTACAATGTAAAGTAGTGAGTGTACAGCTTGTATAACAGTGTAAAATTTGCTGTCCTCTCAAAATAACTCAACACAGTCATTAATGTCTAAATCGCTGGCAACAAAAGTGAGTACACCCCTAAGTGTAAATGTCCAAATTGGGCCCAATTAGCCATTTTCCCTCTCTGGTGTCATGTGACTTGATAGTGTTACAAAGTCTCGGGTGTGAATTGGGAGCAGGTGTGTTAAATTTGGTGTTACACTTTCACTCTCTCATACTGGTCATTGGAAGTTCAACATGGCACCTCATGAACTCTCTGAGGATCTGAAAAAAAGAACTGTTGCTCTACATAAAGATGGCCTAGATTATAAGAAGATTGCCAAGACCCTGAAACTGAGCTGCAGCATGGTGGCCAAGACCATACAGTGGTTTAACAGGACAGGTTCCACTCAAAACAAGCCTCGTCATGGTCGACCAAAGAGGTTGAGTGCACGTGCTCAGTGTCATATTCAGAGGTTGTCTTTGGGAAATAGACGTAGGAGTGCTGCCAGGATTACTGCAGAGGTTGAAGGGGTGGGGGTTCAGCCTGTCTGTGCTCAGACCATAGGCCACACACCGCATCAAGTTAGTCTTCATGGATGTGGTCTCAGAAGGAAGCCTTCTAAAGATGATGCACAAGAAAAGCCCGTAAACAGTTTGCTGAAGACAAGCAGACTAAGGACATGGATTACTGGAACCATGTCCTGTGGTCTGATGAGACCAAAATAAACTGATTTGGTTCAGATGGTGTCAAGCGTGTGTGGCGGCAACCAGGTGAGGTGTACAAAGACAAGTGTGTTTTGCCTACAGTCAAGCATGGTGGTGGGAGTGTCATGGTCTGGGGCTGTATGAGTGCTGCCGGCACTGGGGAGCTACAGTTCACTGAGGGAACCATGAATGCCAACATGTACTGTGACATACTGAAGCAGAGCATGATACCCTCCCTTTGGAGACTGGGCACAGGGCAGTATTCCAACATAATAATGACCCCAAACACACCTCCAAGACGACCACTGCCTTGCTAAAGAAGCTGAGGGCAAAAGTGATGGACTGGCCAAGCATGTCTCCAGATCTAAACCCTATTGAGCATCTGTAGGGCATCCTCAAATGGAAGGTGGGAGGAGCGCAAGGTCTCTAACATCCACCAGCTCCGTGATGTCGTCATGGAGGAGTGGAAGAGGACTCCAGTGGCAACCTGTGAAGCTCTGGTGAACTCCATGCCTAAGAGGGTTAAGACAGTGCTGGAAAATAATGGTGGCCACACAAAATATTGACACTTTGGGCCCAATTTGGAAATTTTCACTTAGGGGTGTACTCACTTTTGTTGCCAGTGGTTTAGACATTAATGGCTGTGTGTTGAGTTATTTTGAGGGGACAGCAAATTTACAATTATACAAGCTGTACACTCACTACTTTACATTGTAGCAAAGTGTCTTCAGTGTTGTCACATGAAAAGATGTAATAAAATATGAGGGGTGTACTCACTTTTGTCAGATACTGTATGTGTGTGTACAACTATTGACACTGAACTATTCTGGTAGTATGTGGACATATGAATTGCAATTTTTTTAATAAATTATTTATTTTTCATGTTATGCTACATGTTTGAAATAATGTTTGTACTGGTTTGGAATACGTAATTGATGTTTTTGTAATATATTTGTAGTCACAAAATCAAAATCAAGTTGGAGTCCTGTTAATGGACTCAAAATCAGCGTGTCAAATCTTGTACCTGTCCTGCATGCCCAGGTGACTAAAAAAAAATAGAAATACAGAACTCCTGCCCCCACCCAAAAATATATTTTTCCTGTACTATAACCTCAACCAGGGATGACATTTTTATTTGAAATCCCTTACAGAATGCTTGGTACCAATAAAGGCAATACTGTGCTATCTCTGCTTATTGACACTGGAAAACCTGCAACATTTATGATGACAATGCCAAATCACCAATGCATATTTCCCACACTTTCAGGTAAGCACACATGTGCAAGTATTAGAAAAAAAAGTATGCTACAGAAAAAACCTAGCTCATTTTACCCTAGACATATAATCTAAAAAGATGTAATTTTAGGTCATCACCCTGGATAAAAAAAATGGCTTGAAAGGCTTAAATACAGTATATGGACATATCTTAGTGAAAATTACAAGCAGTTTTCCTATTCATTAGTATAGCAGACAAGGACAAAAACAATATAATACCTTACAATAAGGCTGGATTCACGCTTTTGCAATCCTTTGCGGTGCTTAACAGATGCAGTATGGTTGGCCAGCCAAAGCACAATGGATCAAAAAGCATAAATTACTCTTTTTTAGCAATGGTATGTGCATAGTGCACTGTGGTGCCCTATTCTCTACTGAACAATTCAACCGAGTGCCATTCACAATGAATGGCACTGCAAAACACCACACACATAGCAGGTATGTTGCATTGTGTTGCACTACCACACTGGTTGCTGCAATGCATATGAATGAATGGGCCTTTAACGAAAACTTGCTACAAGAAAAACGTGTGCATGTAAAGGCAGGCGTCCCAACACTTTTGACAATATAATGTATGTAGGTGGCCACTGCTGAAGTCTTCCGTGGAAAATGTTAGTTCTCTACTTACTTTTCAAATTATGTGTCTTCAATACCTTAAAGGAGAAATAGGGCCAAAGCAATGGATCACAGGAGTGCACTTTGTTCTGTACTCCTGTGACCCATTTTCAAAAGACAGCGGGCTAAAGCCTGCTGTCGGCTGACGTCACTGAGCCGGGCCTGACTTTAAAGTCTGGATCCACCCAGATTCCTCAACTGCAGCTGGCTCAGCCACTCAGCAAGCTGCTGGGAGACTGAGCCAGTTGCTCCCACCCCCTTCACAGCCCAGCGCTCCAGTGAGCACTGGAGGGGCAGAGCAGAGAGCTGCTGACTGACAGCCACCAGCTCTCTGCTCATTGAAGACTGAGAACTGAGGGATCAGCAGCCTTTGATTGCTCAATTCTCACCTAGGTGAGTATGTGTGTTTATTCTCAAACTTCTCTTTTAAAGCCTAAGTTTAGCTTAAAAAAAAAAAAAAAATCAGCATAAGGGACATAACCTACAGTGAGTATGATGTACCCCTTGTGTTAATTCTTCTCCTTTCAATAAACCCCAACTGTCCGTACCTCAAACGGGCTCTAATCTTCTAAAATGGCAGGGGTTGATACAACTAAAGGGCCGGCAGAAGCTCTCATCAAGAGGGCTTGATTATGTCTGCCATTTCCTGCCATTCATAGAAGCCATACTACTGCTTCTAAGAAAGACACAGGATCAGTGAATGGGCAGATGATGGCTATCTCCACAGCGCTCTCCATTCTTAGATATTGTGTCATTTGCATTGATGCAAGCAGCTTCCTGCTTTTGTTTTTGGTATTGCATTATTACAACATGCTTATATTGGGTCAAAAATTTAAGTCAGACACAGCCAAGCAAGTGGCATTTTGAGAAGTGGCAGCCCACATATTTATCTCATAACAGGTGATCTTCAATATTGCTAACCCATAACAAAACACCAAAATTTAGAAACAAGAAAAACGGTAATTTGCTCTGATTACTTACTGTTTGCACTGAAGCAGCTGGTTAAAGACATACTCATTTCTAGAAAGAATAGCAGTGTGAAGCGGAGTCCTAAAAATAAGGAAAATAAGATTTCAGATTGACTGCTATAGGTGGGTGTTGACAGGACGCTAGACATGCTGCATAGTCAGCAAGCAAAATAATCAAGATTTCTAAACAAGTCGACCGATGCTTACCTTCCTTTACCGTCTTGCATGTTTGGATTAGCTCCTGCATGTAAAAGTGCCTCGGCTATTTGTGCTACATCAGACATTACTTCCAGACTGTGATCCTTCACTGTGCAAGCAGCTACCAGATGTAGAGGAGTCTCGTGTTCACCAATAGTGGCAGCATTTACAAGAGCACCATTCTTGATGAGGAAAGTGGCAGCAAATTTATCGTCTGTAAAAAGTAAGGGTTACTAAAAACAATGTCACAGACCATCATCTAGAGAACTGTGCCTGATTCTGTTACTTACCCCTTTGGATGGCTTTGTGCAAAAGACTCCATCCTTTCTTATCTACCATGTCAACATCTGCTCTGTTATTAACTAGCGTAGTGGCGATGCTCTCCAGCTTTCGAGAAAGTGCAAGATCCAGAGCAAGATCTCCATTTTGGTCCAACTCATTTAGCTTTCCAGGCAACTGTAATAACAGTTGAAAATTGAGTGAGTTACAAGAAACAGGAGCAGTCAATGAAAACTCCTAAGCATTAGAAGAGTCTTTATAATGTTATACCATCTTGTAATGTAGCCTGGGCCCTGCCGTGTCCATATTGCTGCTTAAAAAATGAACATCCCACACAATTATAAAGCACAGTGGTTTGCTTTACCAATGTGCATTGAGATCTGCTGGCTTTGGGAGCCCAGAGCTAGAAGAGCACAAAAAAAATGAATGGAGAGTTAAATAAAAAAAAAGGTAGGGAGAAGCACAAGGTCATATAAGTCACATGAACAGGTCTCCTCCAATCACAGAGCTCTCTCTACTGGGTAAAACTAAGAGAATGCTGTGGTGCATTGCAGGCTGCACACCGCTATCTGCATTTTATGAATGGGCCACAGTGCGCACAACCCTGTGGAGTATAATGGAAAACAGACAGTGAAATCCACTCGGTTATAAATGAGCTCCTAAATGCTTTCTCCAGAATCCAGCTGACTACACAATATGGGGCATACTTAATTACGGGTAAGTGATGTGACTAAAGCCGGCCATAGAGGGTTTGAATCTTGGCCGGTTCAGAAGGAGCTGGCTGAAATTTATACCATGTATGAGCAGGCTGAATGTACCCAAGTTGATCGATCGATCAACTTGGGCACAACCAGCCTGTTTGATTTTACATGAGATTATTGCAAGCGGCTGTCATAGGGGGATGTTGGGGGACCCGAGCAGTTTTCTTTCTTGAAACCCATAGTTGCAGGAAAGAAAATCGCTCTGTCTATGGCCGGCTAAAAACTGCAGGGAAGGGAATACAGGGAAGTAGATACTTTAAATATGGCCTATATCTACTTTGGGCCCAGTGGACCCTGTCTAACTCCAGCAGCCCTATAGGAATCTCTGGTGCATGTTCTTGGCATAAAGCAGTTACTGTTAGCGGGAGATCTTCTATAGATTCTGGCAGGTTCCTGACTGTTATGTTAGGTCTACAAGCACATTTTCAATCTTCTAGCTTGTAATGGAGCATTTCAATTTCCTGCTTAAAGTGGTTGTTTACCCACTTTGACTACTCCATATAATCCTCTGTGTCCTAATGACAGGTGCTCCTGTCTCTGTGTTTAATTAAAAAAAAAATGCCTGCTTTACCGTATTTCAGAGCGATTCCCGGCAATCATGTGACCGACCAGCTTTCTCTCCTGCCCGGCTGACAGATGCAGAGATTCCCCTGCCAACGCCAGTCAGGACGAGAGGAGGAGAGAGAGAGAGCGCCGGCAGGTCACAGGATTGTGGGGAGCCACTCTGAAATACACTAAAAAAAGGCATTTTTTTTCATAAATCACTGAGACAGGAGCACCTGTCATTAGGACACAAAGAGGATTATAGAGAACAATAAAAGTCATTTGAGCAGCAGGAGGGGGCACTGACACAGGAGCAGACAAGCAGGGAGGGGGGAGAGAGGACAGAGAAGGGTTGCGGATGATGGAGGCAGGTAAACTGTCCACGGTGTAAGGGCTCAGCAGCCATGATAAACAGTGGTCAGTTTACAGAGGGGAGGGCATAGCCAGGCAGGATCAGCCAGGTATTTCAGGTAACACAGTGGGCCAAATTACACAGCACAAGCACTGTGCTGTATAGCATGCTTTATAAAAGGGACAGGATTTTTTTCTTTTTTGGGGGAGTTAACAAACACTTTAACTGGTTGCCGACCAGCCGCTGCAGTTTTACTGCAGCAGAATGGCAAGTCTGAGCAAAACAATGTTACCTTATGTCGCTTCGCCTTTTGGCCACTAGGGGCGTGCGCGCCCGCAGCTTGTGCCTGGAGCCGATGCGAGTGCCTGGCGGGCGCAATGACCATACTATGTATGAACACCGATCTCTCTCTCCTCCTAGACAGTCCCATCCCCCCTACAGTTAGAACACACCTAGGTAACACAGTTAACCCCTTGATCGCCCCCTAGTGTTAACCCCTTCCCTGCCAGTGACATTTATACAGTAATCAGTTAATTTTTTGTATAGCACTGATCGCTGTATAATTGTCAATGGTCCCAAAAATGTGTCAAAAGTGTCCACCGCAATATCGCAGTCCTGATAAAAAAAAAAAATAAATAAATAAATAAATAAATAAATAAAAATGCCATAAATCTATCCCCCATTTTGTAGATGCTATAACTTTTGTGCAAACCAATCAATATACGCTTATTGCATTTTTTTTTTTACCAAAAATATGTAGAAGAATAGATATTGGCCTAAACTGCGGAAAAAATTAGTTTTATTAGAAAAAAAAAAACGTGGGATATTTATTACAGCAAAAAGTAAAAGCTATTGTGTTTTTTTTTCAAAATTGTCGCTCTTATTTTATTTATAGCGCAAACAATAAAAACTGCAGGGGGTGATCAAATACCATCAAAAGAAAGCTCTATTTGTGGTAAAAAAAAAAAAAGACGTCAATTTTGTTTGGGTACAGCGTCGCGTGAGCGCGCAATTGTCAGTTAAAGCGACGCAGTGCCGTATCACAAAAAATGGCCTGGTCATTGAGCAGCCAAATCTTCTGGGGCTGAAGTGGTTAAGTGTATCGGGCACCCCCCTGTCAGAACATAATAGCACGGAAGGAGAGATCCTCCCAAACTCTTCAGTTTTTTTTTTCATTCAGCCCGCAGGGTTGAAAAAAAACAAAAAAACAAAAAAACAAATAGTGTGTACTAGACTCAAAATTTTGGAGACAAACTTTGTAGCTTGCTTTGACAGAGCATACAAGGCTTTTTGTACTATGGTCTGAAATTATTTCAAGCAGGGAGGATGGGCCATTGTGTTTCCGCTCTACAGATGGGAAACGCGTGAGCAGTTTGTTCAAGAACTGGTCCAGGTCAACTGCATTGCTGATTTCCCTGGGACAAGGCCTTCCTTCCTGCCAAATTTGCCAGTGTAGCATTTCGTGCTTTGTCTAGTCAAGCCTATAGCCCTCAGGGAATCAAAGCTATAGGCAAAAGATGGCTACCATTACCTAGTCCTAGACCCTCACATGCATAACACGAATTACATTATTTTTTTACTAAATTTTCCACCCTATGTTCAACTTGCTTTGATTTATCTATTCTAGCTTTGGAATCTGAGTTTTTTTCTTTAACCACTTCAATACTGGGCACTTTCAACCCCTTCCTGCCCAGGCCAATGTTCAGCTTTCAGCGCTGTCACACTTCGAACGACAATTGCGCAGTCACGCAACACTGTATCCCTAAGAACATTTTTATATATTTTTTCACACAAATAGAGCATTCTTTTGGTGGTACTGTATTTAATCACCGCTGGGTTTTTTTATTTTTTGTTAAACGAAAAATGCTCGAAATGTAAAGAAAAAAAATTTGTTTCGGTTATAAAATTTTGCAAATAAGTAATTTTTCTCCTTCGCTGATGTGCGCTGATGAGGCTGCACTGATGGGCACTAATACGTGCCAATGATAGGTGGCACTGATAATCAGTGCCCTGATTATCGGTGTACATATCCTCTTGTCACACCTGCCAGTTACTGGCTCTGCTTTCCTCAAGCTGTGACAGCATGTTAGGAAAGTACTGCCGATAATTGGCAAGTCTGTTTACATTGTGATCAGCTGTGATTGAACACAGCTGATCACATGGTAAAAATGCCGCAATGTGATCAGCCACGTCCAAAGGACACAGTGATCACAGGGCACGCTGGGGACGTGGTTCTGGGAGGATGTCCATGGACGCGCTCCGGGAACAAACAGAGCCACGCTGTAGTCGTCTTTCGGTAATGAAGTGGTTAAAGAGAAATTATTTATCCAAGCGCCTGATGGGGTTACCTGAGACAATATGTTAAAATTCATGTTAAACTTTACATTTTAATTTTAAAATTAATTTAGATATGAACAAATGAGATTATTTATATAGCTCTGATCAACCAGGCGGCGGCTCTCCTCTCCCTTCCCCTACACAGGTAGGCTGCAATGGGGACACAGGCTGCATTGGGGATACATAGCTGCAATGGGGACACAGGCTGCATTGGGGATACATAGCTGCAATGGGGACACAGGCTGCATTGGGGATACATAGCTGCATTGGTGGACACGGGCAGGCTGCATTGGTGGACACGGATAGGGTTGGTGTTAATATTTATAACTCAATTCTGCATAAAACATTTAAGTTTTATTTCATGAGAGCGTAAGGGCATGTTTAGGGGTGGGATTGGCCTGGCTAGTAGCTCAGGACTTGAAATTTTGAGCTATATATTACACATACATACATACATACACACACACATTTATACTGTATATTTTAATGCACAAACACACGGTGAATATAAAAAGTTAACACACCCCTGTTAAAATGTCAGGTTTCTGTGATGTAAAAAAATGAGGCAAAGATAAATCATTTCAGAACTTTTTCCACCTTTATTGTGAGCTATAAACTGTACAACTCAGTCGAAAAACAAACTGAAAAAAAAAAAATAAAATAATGTAATTTCCTAAGTCTGCACACCCATTTATAACTGGGGATGTAGCCATGTTCAGAATTAAACAATCACATTCAAACTCATGTTAAATAGGAGTCAGTACACACCTGCCATCATTTACAGTGCCTCTAACCCCAAATAAAGTTCAGCTGTTCTAGTAGGTCTTTCCTGACATTTTCTTAGTCACATCCTACAGCAAAAGCCATGGTCTGCAGAGAGCTTCCAAAGCATCAGAGGGATCTCATTGTTAAAAGGTATCAGTCAGGAGAAGGGTACAAAAACATTTCCAAGGCATCAGATATACCATGGAACACAGTGAAGACAGTCATCAAGTGGAGAAAATATGGCACAACAGTGACATTACCAAGAACTGGATGTGCCTCCAAAATTCATGAAAAGACAAGAAGAAAACTGGTCGGGGAGGCTGCCAAGAGGCCTACAGCAACATTAAAGGAGCTGCAGGGAGAGAGAGAATATATATACATACACACACAAACATTTATATTGAGTGGGTCTCCTTTTGCCACCACAAAAGTCCTGATCTGTCGAGGCATGGAAGCCACTAGACTTCTGAAGGAATGCCATGGTATCTGGCACTAAGCCGTCAGTGGCAGATCCTTTAAGTCCTGTAAGTTGCAAGGTGGAGCCTTCATGGATTGGACTTGTTTTTCCAGCACATCCTATAGATGCTCCATTAAACTGAAATCTGGAGGAATCTGGAGGCCAAGTCAAAACCTCAAACATTTTGTTGTGTCTTTCAAACCATTCCTAAACTATTTTTGCAGTCTGACAGGGTGCATCAGCCTACTTAAATGGGCCACTGCCTTTAGGGAATACAGTTGGTGTACTTGGTCAGCAACAATGTTTAAGTAGGTGGTATGTGTCAAATAACATCCACGTGAATGGCAGGACCCAAGGTTTCCCAGGAGAACATTGCCCAAAGCACCACACCGTCTCTGCTGGCATCCTGGTGCCATCTATTCCCCAGGTAAGCAATACGCACACACCCAGCATATGTGATTCTTCAAACCAGGCCACCTTCTTACATTACTCCTATGGTCCAGTTCTGATGCTCACATGCCCATTGTAGGTGCTCTTGTAGGTGTAGCATGGACACCCTGACTGGTCCGCAGCTACACAGTCCCATACAAAACAAACTGCTCTACCCATTTTTTTCTGCTTTCAATACACCAACTTCAGGAACATGTCTACTTGCTGCCGAATACATCCTACCGACTTTCAGATGCCACTGCAACCGGGTAATCAATGTTTTTCACTTTACTGTATATGTAAACCATAACTAGGAGTTTTCTTTTGGTCTTTTTTTTTTGAGTAGTTCAGCAAAATCAAATGGGCAAAAGCTGACATCAATTAGTTAATGCTGTTTTGTCCTATATATTGCTTTTTATTTAACTCGGTCATACACATTAAATTTCAGATTATGCAAAAAGCTGAATGATTCAATTGAGTAATTCATCCCCATTCTCCTGCTCTCTGATTTACTGGAACTCTGTATACACACATACTTTAAACAAAAAAATAAAAATAAAAATTATTACAGATTCCCTTTAAACATGGACTGGACAAAAGTTAAAGCTGACTTTTAGACATATATAAACCCACATAAATGCAGCTCTATAATCCTTTAAGAATGCTTAAATGTACTTTTAACGCAAAGATGCATTACAGTGCAAGGGGCATGCTGATTGGAGGAGCAGGCAGAGTGACAGACAGAATAGCTCATAACTGTGCTCTTTTCTATTAATTGTTCAGCCACAGAGTGGGTGGGAAGGAGACCTGTAAGTGAAAGTGAAACTGCAGCAAAAGAAAATGAGGTCTCCTCCCTTGCCAGCCGGGACTGTGCTTTGTGGCAAAGCTGTTTAGATCTCAGGACTGGATGGAAAGAAATGCCAACCCTTATGGCATGTTAAACAGTTCACATAATTGTTTTTAATCTCTGTGTATAGCCGTTTGTCTGGTTTCAGCTTTAAATTTGAGCTTCCTACTTTCTCTTTCATGTTTGTGTTATAACATAGATGGTGCGTAAAGTCTCTGCACAACAACCCTGCAGTTTGAGGACTAAGCATTTCTAGACACAAGCTATGGTTTCTGCTGTAAGTTTCAATGTCAATATTTCCTCATACCTCGGAATCCATCTCTATAAGATACAGAAAAACCACGTCTTCTCTTTCCAGCTTAATTGCTTTGTGTAAAGGGAATTGTGTCTTTGACTTAATCATTTTGTACAACAGCTGAGCACTCATTGAGCTGAAATCCTCTTTTCTTAGGTCATCCTAAACCATCAGATCAAAAAAAAAAATAAAAAAAAAAAATCAGCAATTAGACATTTCCAAGATTCTCAAGATGATTACTGGTGAACCAGCTGGAAAACGACAAACGATGACACAAACTCCTGTTGATTTGTCAGTCTTCAAACTAAATAAATTCTAAAATCCTTCATAACTGCATCATCTACGCCTTTTTTTCACTCTAGATAGGCATTACATACACTTAAAGTGATTGTAAAGTCTCATTTTTTTCAATTAAAATAAAAAAACATATTATACCTACCTGCTCTGTGCAGTTGGTTTTGCACAGGGCAGCCCCTATCCTCCTCTTCTCGGGTCCCTCTTTGGTGCTCCTGGCCCCTCCCTCCTGTTAAGTGTCCTCACAGCAAGCAGATTGCTATGGGGGCACCCGGCCTGAGCTGCAGCTTTGTGTATACATTCAGACACAGAGCCGTGCTTCGGTCCTGCCCCCTCTCGCTCCTGATTGGCTGAGCTTGATTGACAGCAGTGGGAGCCAATGGCGCCAATGCTGTGTCTCAGGCAATCAGATGGGAGAGTCTCTGGATAGAGAGGGGGCTTAAGTATTGGGGGGGCTGCTGCACACAGAAGGGTTTTTATCTTAATGCATAGAATGCATTAAGATAAAAACCTTCCGCCTTGATCACTTTAAGCCAGCCATAGATGGTTCGAATGATCATCTGGTTCAGCAGGGACCGGCTAAGATTAGAACCATCTATGGGCAGGCTGATTGTACCAAAGTCGATCCATCGATCGACTTAGTTACAACCAGCATGTCGGATTTTTACAAGTGATTATTGCCAGCGATCTCAGAAGGCTCCAGTTAATTCAAAGGGAGACGCACCAAAAATGCACCCAGCTTCTGTGGAGGAGTCGGTTCGGCCACCCCTTCTCCTTCCCTCACATTCTCAAAGCTGTTCTACCCAGTCTTTCCGGCTCCTCCCTCCTCCAGTGGTGGCATTGCTCCTGCACAAGAGGAGCTGGAGCATGCCAACCACCAAGGAGGTGCTGGGGGGAGGTATAAATTTAGTTGTCAATGGTTGTTAAGGATGCTGGCGGGTGCTGGCTTCTTTACGATCAGTGAATATCAGAGTCGGCACACGCTGGCGTCTTTAAGAACCAGTGAATAGCTGGTTGTTAGGGGCCAAAACCCAATGGCATCCTTAGCAACCAGCTATTCACCTAAGATGTGTTGCGCTAAATTTTAATGCAACGGATTTAAAACATGTTATTTGTTTTTTAAAACACATAGCATAATTTACAGGAACTGCAGGGGGAAAGCACCCTAATTGTTCCTATGAGCCATACCACTGCTTGCATCATGGCTGAGGGCTCTTAAGAGGCGTAGAAGGCAGGGTACACTGATGTTTTTCGGGAAGCTATGTACAATCTCCATTACATAGAGAAGCACATTGATGACATCACTAGGTCCAAAATATAAAATGGAAAAATGTTAATTAATTGGGGTACAAAATATTAGCAGGATAAAAAACGCATGCAATGCTTGATAACCACAGGCAAAAACAATTCATAATTTCAGAACTAGTAAGCTAAAATGAGGACCCCTTTCGGTTGGCAAGGCCACTTATCACAGTAAAGCACCAACAGGGTGGTGGAGAGTGGAGAGCGCCAGGACCAACTTTCATCCATTACTTTATAGAATACATTTTTTTTCTTACCCAGTGACTTGCAATGATCTCAGCACAATAGTTTAAAAGAGTGGTTGCATTGAGTTCTTCTGCTGTCTGATAGAAACGGATACAATTCCTCACATTCACCAATGACATCACACCCTTTTCACACCTGACATAGAATAAAATAATCTTAAAAAGAGGCACCAATTGGTTAAAATATAAGTGTAGTTAGTTTCCTTACTTAAAAGAGAACTTCAGTGTAAAAATCACCATGAAATATATCATATTATATGCACTTTGCTATGCCCACTGTGGCTAATCATTAAATTATGCAAAATCTAATCTCAAGCAACGTTTCAACATGGCGATCTTGGGGCCTGTCATGTCCATGGGCCTCTATGGGCTAATGCAGCATACTTTAGACATCAGTCTGAGACACCTCAGCACAGTTCACCTGCATTTGACCTGCTTCAGCTGCTTTTGTATTTCCATAGACTTGTATAGGAAGACAAGCTTTAAAGTGAACCAATGCCCATCGACCCAGGCCTTTAATGCATGGCTGTCATAAAACCTTACCTCTCTCGAAGGAGCTGCAAGTGAAACCGATTTGCAAGCTTCATCAACTCTGTTAAGAAGACATCGTCCTCCCTCAAGTCCAGCTCATCCGTATAGATCCAGCGGAGCATAGCCATGGTTACCTCAGGATTACAATCTGGGGGTAGAGAGGCCAAGCTTTCCTGACAAATATCTGTACAACACTGTAAACAATGGGTGCACACATCACAACCTTAAAGCGGACCTTCAGTCATTTTTTCATCTTTCCATCTATTAAATCTTCTGCCCTGGTTGTTTTAACTTTTGGATAGTAAAACATTTTTTTTTCTGCCAGTAAATACCTTATACAGCCCGCTTCCTGTTTCTTGTCTGGTAAAAAGCCTAGGCTTATGACATCATACACAGATATCTCCCTCACACTCAGAGTTTGCCAGGAGGGGAGGGGGAATGAGTCATAGGAGGGCCAATGAGAGCTGTAGGGCTGCAGAGCTGGAGGTGTGCCTCTGTGTGTCTGTGTAAATCCAGGAAGTGAACAGGCAGCAGCTTCAGCTGCCCACAGTTAAAATAGATGCAGCCACACTCAGTGGAGGGAGATTTCTGCAGCATATTCGGCAAGTACAGATTCAGAGTATATATAAAATAATATGCAAAGTGGTTGGAGGGAAACTTCAGAATGGCAAAGGTGTTTTTATTACAAATTATGTGAGCAGACTGCAGTTCCTCTTTAACCACTGCTGCAAGAGGTGCAGTGTCACTGATCCTTACCATAGCTGTTCAGAAAGGCAAAGCAATGGTAAAAAATACTCCAAAATTTCCTATCTCTTCCTAGAATCATGGGTAAGATTTTATACTTTATTAATAATGAACAGTTCTTTACAATGTACGCTATGTTTATGTGTGTGTGTGCGCATACATTAAACTTGATCATTTTTGTTTGGTCACTGTCCAAAGCTGCTGTCAAAAAGATGTCATAATTATTAGTTTTGTATCTTTTTTTTGAGCTTCATTCTGGGGCAGATGAGTAAGTGGCGGTTCACACAGGGGCAACCCAACTTACAGCGCGACTTTGCAAGGCAATTTGGAGGCGACTTCAATGTGACTGAACAACTTACAACCCGACTTCAAGTCACCTCCAGGACAGGCGACTATGCCTGTGGCTAATCAGAGCTAATCAGCTCTTGTGACATAATTGTTGTTCCTGTTCTCTTCCTGGGTAAATTCTTTACTTTCTCCTATAAAGTCGCTTCACTTTAGATGAGGATCCGACTTGGAGGCGACTTCCATTGAAATCTATGGGTACAAGTTGCCTAGAAAGCGCCTTAAAGTAGTACAGGAAACTTTTCTGAAGTCGGAGCGACTGCAGTAGTGTACATTAAGACGGCTCTCATAACCTATAATGGAATTTCTTATGTCCAGCGACTTGGGGTGACTTGAGGTCTGACAAGTCGGATCCCAAGTCGCTGTAGCGTGAACCGGCACTTAGGCTATAATTTCAATCAAATAAACCCAAATCCCGGTATTTTAGATTTGGCCAGAGAAAAGAAGGGTCTAGCAAGTTTTAGGCCAAATATTTACAAAGCTTTCAGCAAGAAGCAGCACTGTTGGAAGTCTTGGCTATACAGCTCCAGTATGAGAATGCCAAAGACGAAGAATGCCTTTACTTTTGAGGGATTTCCTTTCACTTCCTGATCTGGTTATGGAACAGGAAAGTGAAGGAAAATCTATCCAATGGAACCACAGATGGCAAAAAAAACTGACATAGGTTAGAACCCCTCACTTCTTGTCCTGTCACAGATCTACCACCAGGAAAGGGGTAGCCTTTGCATTATGAGTATTGAAAAAGTTTCTTCACAGGTGACTGATGACAGAGGAAGGAAGATGAGACCATAACCTAGATTTTATTTATAGAAGTTTTTGCAAATTGCATTGGAGTGATATTGTTTGACCATTTTGCACATAAAGAATGTTTAGGTTGGGGAGAGAGAATATATAAAGTTGTAAAGCCTAAACGTTTTTTACCTTAATGCATTTCTTGCATTAATGTAAAAAATATTTAGGTGTCAGCATCCCCCTTCACCCCCCCCCTTTTACTTACCTGAGCCCTCATTCAATCCAGCACCGTGCACCTCTGCAGCGCTTTTCTCCCCTCACTTCCGGGTCCTGCTGGCTTTGCTGGGGCACTGGGAGCCATTGGCAGGTAAAAAAAAATGTGCATTTATTTATTTTTTAATATGAGCCTGCAAAGCATTGCACCTGAGATCACCAGATTGCGGGTGCCATGCAGGACTCCTGCAGATTGTCAGTGTAAGCGGTTTGAAACTAGCCTGAAACTTCTTTGGTGTCAGGAGTATTGTTATCTGTGGTTAGAGTGTTGATGACCATCCCTGGACATCTTCTCTTTGGAACTGTTTTGGCGACAGACAGCCTTGGAATTCTCGTTTGGGACCATCCTTCAACCTTGTGTCCACTGGAGTCTGCGGCTTGCAGGATACCGTCCAGTCTCGGCATCACCTCACTATTGGAGATTCAGTGTCTCACAGCCTTTTCGACACACTGTCGTATGGTACGTGCGTCCAACTGATCTGGTAAGGGTACCCACCTTTTCAATTGAATGCCTTTTCTTGCCCTTTGGTACTTCTTCTTCGATTGAAGATTGAGGAGAAAGTTCCCCAATTATTGGATACCTCACATGTGGACTTTTGTCATTTTGAAGAAATATTTTACTGTCATATAGTCACCTCACATGTGGACTTTTGGCATTTTTCACTGCTATTGCTCCATAAATTTTTGAACTTTATTTTGCCTGTCACATATTTATTTTTCACATTTTCATGTATTTACTTTGCCCATGCACTTGAGGTGTTTTGGATTCACACATACAATATATATATATATATATATATATATATATATATATATATATATATATATATATATATATATATATATATATATATATATATATATATATACACACACACACACACACTTATTTTTTATATTTTCCCATATCTCGTATGGGCAAGTCAGATGCACACTGACAGGAAGAATAAATGAACAACCTAGAGCACGCAACCGCTTTCGGTACTTGTAGCTTTCAGAACACTGTCAATTCATTTTTTTTTCAATGTGCCTGTACACACAGTCATGTACACATACGATGCATATAGATCAGGAAAAAAAAAAGAAAAACAGAAATCTGCATGGAGATCCGTGCAACTATCCAAATACCCTTTTTACTTGCCTGAAGCCACAATCACATGACGATCCTACTCTTTTCTTCTGTAGACTTCAAGGGGTCCTTCTTTGGGCGTCCACATCACTGCCCGGCTGATAAGGACACCCCCCCCCCCCCCCCCCCCCCCCGTGGTCAAGTCCTCTCTCTCATATGCTCCAGAGGTAAGAGAACTCACAGAGGTGGTGAAGGGACCATTGCCCAAAAAGATAACAATCAAGTGAAAATGTCCGGTTTCCAGGGCAGGAAATTAGCTTGGCTAAACTGTGAATTTGATCTATTATATTACAGGATAGCTTGGGAAGAGTGTTTGGAATCAAATAAACTTATTGTTTTACATTAGTAGCCATTTTACAATTGTGAAAAGCTGACTGCAGTTTCCATCAATGACGATGTTCAGCTAGAAAATAATGGTGTATAGTAACATAGGTCCACCTAGTTAATTGATATGTATGTAATATCTTTAGCCAATAGGCACCAAACAAAACAAGAGTTCTGTAGGAATGAGATCATCATCTTGAACAGGCATATGCAATTAGCGGACCTCCAGCTGTTGCAGAACTAAAATTCCCACGAGGCATAGAAAGACTCTGACAGCCACAATCATGACACCCAGAGGCAGAGGCATGATGGAACTTGTAGTTTTGCAACAGCTGGTGGTCCGCTAATTGCATATCCCTGATCTAGAGGTTTCGTTTTTAGTGTAATTCCTCTTTTTTTTTTTTTTTTTGTGTTGTAACAAGGAGTATGCAAAAGGAATAGAAACACTGCTAGATCTTAGAGGCCACATCTGGGTAACACCACACAGAAGGAATTTCAAACCTCCACAAGAGGCCATGCAGAAGAACACACTGTATTATTACCTGACAAATCCAGCTCCTTAGTTGTGGCCAAATTGGCCAGACTCCAATCCTCACTCCTAGCAGCCAGCACAAATTTGTGAGCGTAGATGTGCTGTTCTCTGACTTTTATCTTTAGGTCACTGTGCAGAAAGAAAAGCAAACAAAATCAGAGCTTTATAAAACTTTACTAACTAAAGTCACATCACCATTTTACATTTCTGCAACAGCTTCTGAATTTGTTTTACTGCCAGGTTTGCAAATACATAAATAACACGATCAAAAAGGAAGAGTCCCCCCTAACGACAGCACACTACCGATTGCAATTAACTGAATTTGTCTATTTCTCAATATCCTGCATGAAAACCTTAGGGTTCTTTAAAGACAAGCATTCCAACAGATTCACCCGTCAGTTTTTAAGGCAGATCTGAATATTAGTGTATGGGCAGGTGGAGGCGTGTGTCTGTTTACATCTGACTACCTCTTAGTCAGTCTAGATATGTTTTTTGGACCTAAACATGACAGATCAGCAGCAAAAGAAATGCATGTCTGTTGGCATCTGCCTGCCCATAGACCTAACAGGTCCATTACATAATGTAAAGCAAAAAGTAAAAACTTGAACCGAGGACACAGATTTCACAAAAGTGATGTCCGTTTTGCAAAGATTCAGCAGGTTATCTGCTCATAGGCTGATTGGAACAGACTCCCCTCGTCTGAATGGACCCAAAATACGTGTTATCATTAGTGCATGATGTCCAATTGGATTTTCAACAAACTGAAGGGATTGTGGCAAACAATTGCTATTTTTTAACAAAAAATAAATAAATAATATGTGCATGGTCATCATGAACAATTTTATTAAATTTCCCTGTCTCTACCTTACCTCATAATTACCACTTAAAAAAAAAACATGATATACAATATATCTATTAGAGTTTATTGTGACAAGCTTTCACTTTACACACGATTCCTTGGCAAAAATCAAGGACAATGAAGAAACAAAGAAATTAAATCTGTTACTTTCCACAAGTGTCAATGTATGTGGTCATCCTTAACAATTGTATTCAATACTCATTTTCCCACCTTACCTTATAATTACCACAGAAAAAAAAAAAAAAAAAAATTATATATATATATTAAAGTGTTCAAGCTTTCATTTGGTATATGATTGCAAGGCAAAATACAATTAGATACACTAACAAACTGAAGCCAAACTCCAGCTCACGCTGCAAATACACAAGCAGTTACAGCAACAAAGTCAGGATAAAAGCTTTACATAAATAAAAGCTGATCATTGTAAGCACCCCTGGCAGTGGTAAATGGTTTGTGTCTCATCCTTGTAAACTGATACATCTGCAGAAGATCTTGTTCTGTTGAAAAATTTCTGGCCGGATCACCAGAGGAAAATGAAAGAAAGCAAGTCTTTAAAAAAAAAAAAAAAAAAAACAAAAACGAATAAAGCAATCACATCTAAGAATTGGTTAAGCCTGATAATAATACAGGTTTGCTTTTGGGTTTAATAGCACTTTAACCACTTCGGCCCCGGAAGGATTTACCCTCTTAATGACAAGGCCATTTATTGTGATACGGCACTGCGTTACTTTAACAATTGAGCGGGTGTGCAATGCTGTACCCAAACAAAATTGATGTCCTTTTATTTCCACAAATAGAGCTTTCTTTTGGTGGTATTTGATCACCTCTGCAGTTTATTTTTTGCGCTATAAACAAAAAAAGAGCGACAATTTTGAAAAAAAGAACAAGAATATTTTTTACTTTCTGCTATACTACATATCCCCCTAAATGTGAAAAAAACACAAATTTCTTCATCAATTTAGGCCAATGTGTATTCTTCTACATATTTTTGTTAAAAAAATCCCAATAAGAGTATATTGATTGTTTCGCGCAAAAGTTATAGTGTCTACAAACTATGGGAAAGATTTATGGACTTTGAATTTTTTAATTTTTTTTTTTTTTACTTGTAATGGCAGTGATCAGCGAACTTTAGCGGGACTGCAACATTGCGGTGGACAAATCTGACCCCAAGTGACACTGTTTGGGGACCACTGACACCAATACAGTGATCAGTGCTAAAAAAAAAAAAAAAAAAAATTTAAAAATTAAAAAATGCACCAATTACAGTATAAATAACACTGGCAAGGAAGGGGTTAACATCAGGGCCGATCAAAGGGTTAAATGTATTCCCTGTCCATGCTGTCAGAACGGGGATCTGCCTTGTTTACATAGGCAAATTCCCGTTCTGCCTCTCTGAAGCAATTGTGGGTGGCCATCAAGTCCGCCTAGCACGCGCATCGGCTCCTCCTCCGTGCAGCGGGTGTGCGCTCACATTATTTATTGCATGAAACGACGTACAGGTACATTATTTCGCGCAACAGAGCCACTCTGCCACAGTACATATGCGGTGGGCGGTCTTTAAGTGGTTAAAGTGGTTGTAAACCTCAGTCATGAAATCTAAACAATGCACATACCTGTAGTGTTTACGTGTCTCTCCCCAAACCTCTAATTGTGGTTTCTCTCTGTTGCTTCCTTCGTCTGTTGTCAGCATATGCCTCCTTTGACATGTTTTCCTAACACATGAGATAAATTTAGATGGAAGAGGGAGCTCAGCACACAGCTTGTCTATTCAGAACACAGCTCTGTATCTTTTCTTTGTTCTGGTACCGTGTGTGGAGGGGGTGTGTCCCTGTCCCTTTCCCCCAATCAGCTCACACCCCGTCCATGAGCTCTAACTGCTCTCCACCCCCGCCCACCACCACCTCTCTGCTCCTGACAGATGCAGGAGGATTTTGTCTGAATTCAGAAATTTGAAGGGATGTAGAGAAGAGAAGACAGCAGATATACATGTAAAACTTTTGTAGGAGGATTTGTTTCATCTCTGTGTATCATCTGCAGCTATAACTCCACTGGGTATATGAGAGGGTTTACATCCACTTTAACTGAGCAAGCTGAAGATAGAAGCAATATGGTTGCCATCTGCTCCAGATCCTCTCTGCTTCAGTTTTGACATGGCATTTTGGTGCCATTTACAATGAATAGAAAATCACATGGGTCAATGTGCATTTTACTGTGCGTTATCAAAATACAATGGGTATAAAACCAGCCTTACACAGGACTGCAAACCTTCATAACGTAGGTTATCCTCAAACCTACAGAGAATTACTACACTCTTGATTCCCATTGTGAAAACAAGGGTGGCCGTTTGGAAAAGAATATTATTGTGTAAATAATTTCATCAAGTTTTACAAGATTTTATTCAGCCAAAGTGGGATCCCATGTTTATGAACATTTTTTATCACAAAGTAATTTTTTTTAATGCTGCACCTTTTTGTTCTAGGCCCCTTACACACGGGAACGCCTAGTGCTGTGCATGGCTCCCAGCGTGTCGCATGCCCGAGAGGCACAAATGCAGTGTCCACCCTGTTGGCTGCTGTCAATGTCTACAGCAGGCTGCAACTGGATGCTTAACTGAGTGGTACTCGCGTCCTATGCGTCCAGGAACAAATGGCCGTAATGCAGAAGACCTGCTTATTGGTGATTCATCGCATAGGGCCCTAAACGCAAGTACCACTCTGTACAGCATTCAGTCCCATCCTGCCATAGATTTTCGCAGGCTGTAGGCAGCAAAGCTGGATGCTGTACTGAATGGTACCTACATTTATGGCTCTATGCATTCAAGGGCAAATGCTCAAGGAACACAGAAGACCTGTGTTCTGGGAACCACTTGGTACATTGTGCAACCCTGTCCAGCCGCAGCCTGCCAGGGCTAGATGCTGCACCTGTGCCTCCCCAGTGCACTAAATCGCTGGGTGGCCATGGCACAGCAGCTAGACGCCTCTGTGTGCAAGGGGCCTTAGGGAATAGTAAGCAATTTAAAACAAAAAAAAAAAAAAAAAGAAAAGAAAAAACACAAATCCAAAAACGCACTGTTTATTAAACAACAAACATGGCACAAGCAGCCCCTGATCTTTTACACCAAGTGCAACGAACGCAGTAGATTGTGTGTCTGTACAAATGCAGTACAAGAGAAGACAAGTCTGATGAAATGTATGACAGCTGCTTACTGAAAGGCAGGAAATCTGACCACTTCTAAATCACCAGCGGTCAAAAATGCCTTTCCTGTGTCATCATGGAATAGCGGGTTTCTGGTCATGTTTTTCGATGCAATCATGTTTCTCAGGAAGAACAGGAACATGTCAGAGATGCTAGTGATTATACTGACAAACTGCAAAACATATTTGTCTTCCACATATTCGGTTCTATAGCATGATAATTCTATAGGGATTAAAGCTACAGGTAAACAAATCACAAAAAAATTGTGTGCAAGTAAATATATAGTTTAAAAAAAATCTGGATTACAGTTGTGCATACCCTGGTAGAAATCATGAAATTCTGACATTTATATTGAAAATATTACTGATCATACCAAAAAAAAACCTGTCTTTTATTTAAAGTGTTTCTAAACCCACAACAGTAAAATCAGTCTGCATGCTTGTTAGCGTTAGCTGTAGAATGTGTTTTGCAGTGCTTTTTAGCAAAACTATACTCCCACAAAAGCTTATGGCTCAAAAACGCTCATAAATGCCAAAAAGTTACGTTTTGGTTTATTTTAGCATTTTTCTTTTTTATGAGAGTCAGAGCGGTTTTTACAGCTGAAAAACTCTTAACCACTTGCCCATCGGGCACTTAAACCCCCTTCCTAACCAGTCCAATTTTGCAAAATTAGTCATTTTTCTTTATAAATTTTGGCCAAAATTTCTACTGCTACATATCTTTGGTAAAAATAACCCAAATCGGTGTATATTATTTGGTCTTTGTGAAAGTTATAGCCTACAAGCTAAGGTGCCAATCTGTGAAAATTGATCACACCGGATGTACTGACGGCCTCTCACATTTCTTGAGACCCTAACAAGCCAGGACTGTACAAATCCCCCCAAAATAACCCCAAGTAGACATTCTAAGGTATTTAGTAAGAGGCATGGTGAGTTTTGTAATTTTTTTCCCAGAATTTTTTGCAAAATTAAGATTTTTATTTTTTTCACAGAATTGTCATCTTAACAGGTTATTTCTCTCACATGGAATATGCATACTTACAACTACACCCCAAAACACATTCTGCAACTCCTCCAGAGTATGGCGATACCATGTGTGAGACTTTAACACAGCCTGGCAACATACAGAGGCCCAACATGCAGGGAGCACCTTCACATTTTTGAAGGCCCTGGAGCACCAGGACAATGGAAACACCCAAGAAATGACCCTATTTTGGAAAGAAAACATCTCAATGTATATTCTTTGTGGCTTTGAGGCAATGAGTCTTTTGAACATGTCATTTTTTGCCACAAATTTTTGGAAAATGTGGAAAGAAAATGAAAACGCATTTTTCTACACATTTTTACGGCACTGGCGGGCGCTAATGAGGACCCACTGATAGGGTGGCACTGATGAGCACTTACTGATGGGCACTGTAGAGCCCAGATGTAGCACAAATATGGCACTGATGCAGCACAAATGTGGCACTGTAGGGCACTGATGGGGCACAGAAGTGGCACAGATGTGTACTGATGAGGCACTGTAGAGAACCTGGGCACTGATGTGGCTCTGCTGTGGCACAGATGAGCACTGATGGGGTGTGTTGATTTGGTGTGTATTGCTAGAGAGTTTTTTTTACTTCTTGGGAGGGTGCATGTGATCAGCACAGTACCAATCAGCACTGTCCAGAGGGTCATGGGTCCTGCAACCTCATAGGACAGTCAGAGGAGAATGAAAACTCCTCTTACAAACTTTAACCAGACACTGATAGAAGTCATAGGACTGCTCTAACTGCTGATGATAAATGGTATTTAGCCATTTATATATACTAAAATAATTGCATTTCCATGTTTTTTGTACTGTGGGAGACCAGATATCTTGAATGCAGGGTCCTGGGTTCAGCAACACTTTAAGGATAGTGACCATATGAAGCCATTTATTATCACATAGTTGTCTGGCTCCTTTTTAAATCAGAATGATAACAGAAATCACCTAAAAGGGCCCTGATCAAAAGTCTACATACCCTAGAATGTTTGGCCTCTGTACAAACACACAAGGCGACACACACAGGCTAAAATGGCAATTAAAAAGGTTAAACTTCCCACATCTGTGGCTTTTTAACCGCTTCAGCCCCGGAAGATTTTACCCTTTTCCTGACCAGAGGACTTTTTGCGATTCGGCACTGTGTCGCTTTAACTGACAATTGCGCCGTCGAACCCAAACAAAATTGATGTCCTTTTTTTCCCACAAATAGAGCTTTTTTTTGTTGGTATTTGATCATCTCTGCGGTTTTTATTTTTTGTGCTATAAACAAAAAAAGAGCGACAATTTTGAAAAAAACAAAAAACGCATTATTTTTTACTATAATAAATGTCCCCCAAAAATATATAAAAAAAAACGTTTTTTTCCCCTCAGTTTAGGCCGATATGTATTCTTCTACATATTTTTGTTAAATAAAAAAAAAAAACGCAATAAGCGCATATTGATTTTTTTGCGCAAAAGTTATAGCGTCTACAAAATAGGGGTTAGTTTTATAGCATTTTTATTATTTTTTTTTCTTTTTACTAGTAATGGCTGTCTATCTGCGATTTTTATCGTGACTGCGACATTATGGCGGAAACATTGGACAATTCTGACACATTTTTGGGACCATTGGCATTAATACAGCGATTAGTGCTATAAAAATGCGTTGATTATTGTAAAAATGTCACTGGCAGTGAAGGGGTTAACACTAGGGGGTGATCAAGGGGTTGCGTTCCCTAATGTGTGTTCTAACTGAAGGTGGGAGGGGACTGACTAGGGGAGATGACAGATCGCTGTTCATACTTTGTATGAACAGACAATCTGTCACTTCTCCCCTCAGAGAACCGGGATCTCTGTGTTAACACACAGAGATCCCGGTTCTTGCCATGTTATGAGCGATCGTGGGAGCCCGGCTGTCGTCGAAACCGCCGGGCACTCGCATCGGCTCCGGGGGCGAGCAGCAGGCCGCCTTTGGAACCGATGTAACATAACGGCAATTCACCGGCCTGTGCCATTCTGCTGCAGTACAACTGCGGCGGCTGGGCGGCAAACGGTTAAATTCCAATTAGTGCCTGCATATAAATAGTCAATGATTTTGTTAGCTGTCATGTAGAGGCACTGAGCAGGCTAGATGCTGAGCTAGGGGGACTAGAAAAGAACTATCAAAAGTCCTGCATTACAAGGTAATGGAACTTTATAAAGATGGAAAAAGATATCCAAAGCCTTGAATATGCCGGTCAGTACTGCTAATTCACTTATTAAGAAGTGGAAAGTTCAGGGATCTTTTGATACCAAGCCAATGTCAGGCTGATCAAGAAAGACTGCAGCCACAACTGACACAAAAAACCAAAACACAAACACACAGGTAACCTCGGGAGAAATACAGGCTGCTCTGGAAAAATAGGGTGTGGCTATTTTTAAAGGAGCACAATACGATGATACATGCTTGAGTTGCCAGAAAGTAGCCTCTACTGTGCCAATGCCACAAGAAAGCCTGGTTACAATATGCCCAACCGGCTTTTTTGTAACATAGGCACAGTAAAGGCTCAGCGCCCTCGCAGTCCATTCACAACTACAAGCTGTCAGCCGCAGTGGACGACTATAGCAAACAGTGAATGAGTGATGCAGCCATGTGATGTGGGCAGACAACCGCATGGCATCGCTGTTTTTAAATTGTGACAGCGGTTGCAGGGAGAAGATCCCCCGCTTGTTGCCATACCGAGGGAGGGATGGGGGGGGGGGGGAGGCAACAGGACAGTATAGATGGAACATGTAAAATTTTCCAAAAGGTGAACTTAGCCTTTAAGGAGTTAAATGCTGCTATGTGCATGGAGCGGTCATCAGATACATTGATCCAAAAAAGATCAATAAAAAAAAAAAAAAAAAAAAGAAGTACTCCCTTGCTGAATTCTGTGTAGACATTGCCTGTGCTTCACATTCTGAGTAAGAAATGACTGTCCATAATAACGTATTGGGTGGCTCCTTGATTACAGGTGGTGGTAGGCATGGACTTGCTCCAATGCACATAGCCTAAGGAGTGTTTAGTCTTCATATCAGACCCACTCA